>NC_140588.1:373397076-373674576 GCF_964204655.1 Triturus cristatus
ACTAGGATATGTTTTAGTTTGTACATTAATTTGAAAGATTAAATCAGAAGAACGAGTTACTTGCCTTTGGTAACGCTTTTTCTGGTGTATACATCATCTGCCCATAGAATCCTCACCTTTCGAATTACCACAATGCGCAGCATTCCAGGGAAACTTTTATCCTCAGCTCTCCCACATCGACAAAAAAGTCACAATGGAACGGCTCTCCGCGTGAATCCGTATGATGTGATCGGATCCCTAAGAAGACCTCGTCGGCGTGCTGACGTCAGTTCCACCCATTTTTTCCGTGCCTTTGAGGTAAGTGAGTGAACCGACATATTTTTTTACAAGTATACACAGTATACAATATCTGGAAATTTCTCAACATAGACATTTCCCAATGCCAAGCATCACATTAATTTAATAATAATAAATCACATAAGATACACATTGATGAATTTTTTTTGTTATAAGCAGGCAGGCAACAGAGAGCAGAGTGGGTCAGTTTGGAATCCACAGGCAGATACTGTATCCACCGAAAAAAGCGTTACCGAAGGTAAGTAAATTTGTCTTCTGATGAATACATCTGCCTGTGGATTCCTCACCTTTTTAATAGAATGCCCAAGCAGTCCCGCTCCCGGCGGTGGGTGACTGCCTGCCTATACCAAAAAATCCTACAGCACAGAACGTGCAAAATTTCCATCCCTCCTCACGTCTGATTCTAAGCAGTAGTGCTTTGCAAAAGTGTGAAGGGAGGCCAAAGTTGTCACCTTACTGGTGTCTACCACAGGGACACCAGTGGCGGTGCGTCCATTGGGGCACTGGGGCGTTGCCCCACTACTGCCACATGTCCCCATTCGTTAACAAAAATACGCCTCTAAACAGATTGAGTGACAATGCTAATTGCTGGCCGGTCACTGGGCCACGCCCGAGCCAATCAGGAAGCTTGAGGGGGTCGGGCCACGGCAGCACTCAGTAGTGCGCATGTTTGGTTTTGGGCTGGTCATTTTTAAGACCAGTCTGAACATGCGCACTAGCCTTCCCCTTAGGAGAGCGAGGGTTGCTTCATGCCGCAGCCCCAGGTCTCCTAATGGGCGGGGAGTATCCCTGCTCAAGCCAATCCTGGCGCTGCTTCAGCAGCGCCAGGATTGGCTGAGAGGCACCGCACAAGCGTTCACACTTCACTGGCGTCATTGCGCAGTATGAGAGGCTGGCACAATAGCCAGGCATTGGATGCCGTGTGTGGGTGGCACTTGGTGAACGTATGTGGCCAATCACAGTGGCTTATCAAGCCATGCAGAGACAGTGATTGGCCATTTTGTTATGATGACGTCGTCGTCACAGCAGACTGCGGGGCGTCACACATACAACACCATCGGACACACACGAGTCGTCGAGTCGACACGACACACCTCGTTCCGCCAATACATGTTCCGAGCACTAGATAAATTTGGCCTACCAGAGGATTACATAAAATTGCTCCGTCTATTATATGATGCCCCTACGGCTCGAGCACCTACAGGTGGAAATATTTCGGCAGAATACCCGATACACAGAGGAACGAGGCAGGGCTGCCCATTATCACCACTTATATCTATACTGGCCCTTGAACCTCTGGCGCTTAAGGTGTGCACAGAACTCAGTGACATAGGCATAAAGATAGGGAACACAATGCACTTATTTTCTGCATATGCCGACGATATTATCCTGTATCTCCACGATTTTCGATCTATTCTGGGCCCTCTTGCTGAGGTACTTGAACACTTTGAGCAAATTTCTGGCCTTGGCATAAACTCAGTGAAATTGCATGTATTCTTCTTCAAAGGGCATGTAAACCCTACAGAAATTAAATTAGGGTGGCGGTCACATCCTAATTGGCGGTGCGGGACCGCCGCGCCACTGGCGGCCGGTCCCAGCACCGCTAGGGTGGCGGGCGGACTGGAGTCCTTAATATTGAAAGGTCACTTACAGAGACAGTGGCTTTATTAAAAAATTTCATTACCACTCCTATGACAGCAGCAGAGTTGGAATGATGTTTTTCCACCTTAAACAGAATTAAGTAATTCCTGAGAAACATAATGATTCAGGAAAGACTGAATGCTTTAGCAATGCTCTTTACAGAGAGCGACCTAGTTAAAAGAATCCCAGACTTTAACGTTCAAGTTATTGAAAAGTTCGCTGCTCCTAAAGACAGACCTGCTGATTTTATCCAAAAAGTGAACAATATGTTGAATGCTGCTAGTTTGCGACCTGTTTAGTTGTTTGTTAAATAAATAACATCTGTGAGGTACTCAGAAATGCATTGCATCTCGAAGTCTGTTATTAAGCTCTGTGGTTATACTGAATAAGCAGCTACCTATGTTATATGACATCTCTTTATTAATGTAATAACTGCACTTTCACAATTACTTTATTAACCTTCGTGCTTTCTCAAATGTGCTTGAAAATGCACAATTTGTCCACTCTTTTTTCAAAATTTTCCCGGGGGGAGAACCCCCATGAACCACCCTTAGGTTATTTGGGCTCGCTCGCTACAGTGCTGTATGACAATCATTTTACGCCTCACCACTTTCAAATGTCACCAGCTGCCACTTAGGGACACCTCTAGCTATAGCCGAAGAAGGCTTAGCTCTAGTAGAATGAGCTTGAATACCTTCAGGAGGCTCCTTCTTCGCCCAGGCATAGCAGATCTTTCTACAGAGGATGATCCACCTGGGCAGTGTTCTCTTGTGGAGAGCCTGGCCCTTCATCTTGCCCACATATCCGATGAAAAGTTGGTCGTCCAACCTGAAGTCCTTTGTCCTATCCAGGTAGAAACTGACTGCTCTCCTAGGGTCCAGGCGATGAAGGTAGAGGGTTGTAAGTGGGTAAGTTGATGGATTGACCAAGGTGAAAAGGAGTGGCCACCTTAAGCAGGAAAACAGCTCTGGTCCTAAGCATGGAATTATCTGCATGGAATGATGTAAATGCGAACCAAATTTAAATCCCACTGAGGCATGATAAAGGGAGTGAGAGGAAATCTATTTGTGAGACCTTTAATTAATCTTATAACTATGGGAGATTTAAACAACGAGGGTTGATATGGCAAACAGAGAAATGCATACAAGGCAGACAAGTAGCCCTTAACAGTAGCTACTGCTCAACACTGTTGAGCTAGGGAAAGAAAAAAACTCAGAATATCAGACAAATGGGCCTGCACAGGATCAATCAATCTCTCTTCACACCGTTTAACAAACTTGGCCCACCTACCAGAATAGACAGATTTGGTGGAGAGTCCGGTGGGAGAGAGATTGTCCCGTTCAATCTCCAGGCATGACGGTGCAGGTCTGGAAGTGGGGGTGTAGAACCTGCCCCAGCGACTGTGAGAGGAGGTCGTCCCTGAGAGGGAGACGGAGCAGAGGGTGCTATGAGAGGTAAAGGAGGTCTGTGTACCACACCCTTTGCGGCCAATCTGGCACGATCAATATGACTTGGGCCCGGTCTTGGCAAATCTTCCTCAGAACTCAAGAACTCAAGGGTATGGGAGGAAATGCGTAAAGATGCTGTAACCCCCAATCTAACAAACGCATTCCCCAACGCTCTCCGCGTTGGATACTGGAGACAGCAGAACAACGGGCAGTGTGCGTTCTCGTGAGTGGCAAACAGGCCCAATTAAACAAAAACCTGGGACTACCTCTAGATGGAGATGTCACTCGTGATCGGTCGAGTACTGCCAACTGAGACTGTCTGCACGCACATTCAGTTCTCCGGCTAGGTGATTTGCAATCACGTATTTCTGATGATCCTGAGCACAGGATCAGACTCGCAGAGCCTCTCTGCAAAGAAGATAAGACCCTACTCCTCCCTTCTTGTTGCTGTATCACATCGCAGTAGTGTTCTTCGTTAGGACCTGAACAGACCGACCAAGAAAGGAGGTAAGAAAGGCCTTGAGAGCCAAGCATATCGCCTGCAATTCCAGAAGATTGATGTGAAACAATCTTTTCTCTGGAGAAAGGACTTTGACCTCCAGATACCCCAGATGAGCTCCCTAGAGTGGAGGCATCAATGATCACTGTGGCCACTGGAGAAGAAGGTTGAAACAGCTTACCCTAAGACAGGTTGCCTGGAACACCCCACCATAAAAACTCAGCTGCAGTGTCTCTGGAGATTTTGACCACCTCTTGGAGATCTCCATTGTGTTGAAACCACTGCCTGTAGAAGCACCACTGGAGGGCCCTCATTTGCCAGCATGCATGGTTGACCAACAGTATGCAGGAAGCGAACAGACCGAGCAGGTGCAAGACCTTCAGGGCTAGAACAGCCGCTCCATTCTTAAAAAGCGGCATCATAGTCTGGGCGTGTTGAATTCTCTGTGGAGGCGGGAAGGCACAACTTAGAGTAGTGCCCAGTACTGCCCCTATGAACAGGTTGTGCTGAGAGGGCACCAGGTGAGATTTGGGTACATTTATGGAAAACCCCAAGTTGAACAACAGTTGTGTTGTTACTTGCAAATAATGAAGCCTCATCTCTGGCGACTTTGCTTTGAGCAGCCAGTCATCCAGATAGGGGAAAACAGGAACCTCTGATCTTCTGAGATGTGCTGCTACCACCGCCATCACCTTTGTGAAGACTCAAGGTGGGGAAGTAAGACCGAACCAAAGGACAGCAAATTGGTAGTGTTGAGAACCCACCGTAAAACGAAGATACTTCCGATGTGACTTCAGGATGGGAATGTGAAAATACGCATCCGGCAAATCGATCAACACCATCCATTCTTCCTTCTGCAGCACAAGAAGAATCTGAGCCAGGGTCAACATCTTGAATTTCTCCTGTTTGAGGTAATAATTCAAAACCCTGAGGTCTAGAATCGGGCTCAAGCGAACGTCCTTTTTTTGAATTAGGAAGTACCGGGAGCAGCATCCATGACCTCTTTCCTGCTCTGGAACCACTTCGATCGCACCTTTTTGCAGTAATGACAGACCTTCCTGCTGGAGAAGCAGAAGGTGCTCTGCTGATCACAAACCCTGACGGGGAGGGAAAGGAGGGGGAATCTCCTGAAAGGGTAGGGCGAACCCATTCTCTACGATGTTCATCGTCCAGAGATCTGTAGTAACAGACCTCAAATGTTGTAGAAAATGGGACACCAGTCCTCTCACGGGACCACAATACTCTAGGATGGAGGAGCTAGAGCTACTTCCCTGCCATACCAGTTGGAGGGAAAGAAGAGGAGGAGGAGACTTGCTGGCGTGCTGCATCCAGCAGAGGGCCTCTGCCCTTTCCCCTGTAAGATCCGTACAGGGGATTTGCCTGTTGTTGCTGCTGCCACTGCTGTGGCTGCTGCCTGGCACGAAAGGACAAGTTCCACCCATATCCACGAAACATGCAATATCCTAAGCCCCTGGACTGAGAGTGGGGACCCAAAGATCTTGCTGTGGCTCTACTGTCTTTCAAACGCTGCAGCGCTGAGTCCGCTTTGGCCCTAAATAGGCAAGATGCTTCGAAAGGCAGCTCTAACTGGATGGCTTAGACATCAGGAGAGAGCCCTGAACCCCGTAGCCAAGCAAGTCTCCTGGTCGCCACAGACGATCCAATCGCCCTGGCAATGAATCAGCAGTATTCAGTCCAGAATGTATGGCCTGGCGGGCTGCAGCTTGGACATCCGTTAGAACCTCCGAAAAATGATCCGGAACTTCCTCCGGTAGTTTTGGGAGCACCTCTCTGGCCGAGTCCATAAGTGTGTTGATGTAGCAACCTAAAAGACATGTAGCATTTGTTGATTTGAGAGCCATACTGTCTGGCAAGAATTATTTCTTTACAGATGGTCCATGCGTTTCTACTTCCTATCTGCCGGTGTAGATGAAAATGACCCTGCAGACTGCTTTGAGGAGCACAAAGCCTGGACGACCAAAATTTCCGGAGATAGGTGAGTGGACAGGAAATCAGGATTCCCCCAGAGCCACTTTATACCTCCTTGCCACAGGCCTGGACACCACTGGAGCAGTCATCGGCTTCTGCCATACATCAAAGCCTTGTTGAAACGGAGTAAAGGCCCTCAGATAGAAGAAGGGGAATGGAGCACCTCTGCCAAAATATTAGATTTTAATTTTGCTGTGGGAAGAGGCAATTACAGCAGATCTGCTGCCTTCCTGATCATTGCATGATTAAATGTTACCTCCTGCCTTCGGAGACTGTTCGGAGTTGAGAGCTCCCATTCAGGAGAGGTATTCAGGCCACTAGCCTCCTGCAGACCTTCGAAATCCTAATCAGGATCCACAATCTCCCCTTCCTCACCCTCATTGTGATGTTCTTGGTATTCCTCCTCTTCCATTGATCTCTGTGCCTCTCTCATTGACCTCATCCTTGGAATAGGCGTCGAAGGCGCCAGGCGCGGTTTGGGATCAGCGTCGAAGGGCGGTCTACTGGAACAGTAGTCGACACTGGTGGAGGTCGAGTTGGCGCCTTTTCAGAACCAGGTGGCTCTGGAAGATCCATCCAGTGGCACTCGCCCCTCCGAAGATTGCACCGCCGTAGAAAATCTCGGCATCGGGAGAGGCCAACTCCCTGGAGCCATCGGCATTAAAGGCGCCTGAGGGAAATGTGGTGTCAAACCCAGGGTGTATGCCAGAGGACCCATCGGGCTAACAGGCGCACCAGTAGTGCGATGGTCTGGCATACAAGCTGACCTTCGCATTAAAAAAATGCGACGGATCTGTACCCGGAGTCGGGAAGGTAGGATACACTGGATCTGGCACTGCAGGCTCTGAAGCCCCTCGAGGCAGCAGCACGTTCGGCTCTGGCTGTGGCGCCGGAGACCCTGGAATCAAAGGTGGAGTGGTCAGCTTCAGCAACAGAGGAGGCGTTGCTTCTCTTGGAATCAATGGAGTTACCGCTCTCGCAGCCGGAGACGGGGCCGGAGTCACCTCAGGAGAAGGAGGTGGAGAGACTTCATCCTTCCAATGATGCCTGGGAACCGGAGACAACGACTTCGGCGTCGCATCCTTCGACGACCGACGTCGAGACCCATGGCGTCACTTTTTCTTGTGCTTCTTCGATGACCTCGAAGTGTGCGGAGTCAGCGACTTGGAACGGGACCTCAGCCTTCTTCGAGCCCTTTTTTGTTTCTTGGCTTTGGTCATGAACAATTTGACCTCCCTCTCCTTCAGCGCTATGGGTTCATGCGCCTGTATGATGAACACTCCTCGACATCGTGGTCCAACGAGAGACACCACAAACAGTCTTCATGGGAGCCTGTGAGGACATCTGGCCTCCTCATTCCCTGCATTGCTTGAAGCCAGATTTCCTCTGACTAGCCATAGTCGCTGCTACAACGACACAAAGAATTGCAACAAAGAAACTCTCAGAAATGGAGAGTCATGGGAAAAACCGCTACGCGTCGACAGTGCGGAAAAAAGGGAACTGACGCCAGCATGCCGACAAGGCCCTTTTTGGCTCCGATGACTTCACGCAGTCGTGTGCGGAGCCATTCCATTGTGACGTCCTCATCAACGTGGGACAGTGGAGGAAAAAGTTTCAGTGGAATACTGTGCATAGGGGTAATTCAAAAGGTGAGGAATCCACAGGCAGATGTATCCATCAGAAGCCTCTTATTGTTGTCATGAAGTCTGGTAGGACACCTGGAAAACTCTACATGTTAGTTGACTATTCTTCAGGCTGAAGAATGTCTACAATGACTCAGTGTGCAGTGTCCTTGAGGTCAGGAAGGACTTTATCTTGTTTGTTTGGAACTGCCACAAACAATTATTTTCTCAGGATACAAAGTAGGGTAGTTTGGTTTACAGTGTTGAACTCTTCCACTAGATCAAGCCAGACTAGAGGTATCACCCTTGTTTTGTTCTTAGATGACTTTCAAGAATGGTGATTTTTTTGTGCTCTGGGGTTAGGGGTGATGAGGGTGCGAGGGGTATAAAGTATGATTGACATAGTTCAAGCGGCTTGGTCTTTAGTATATATTGTTGAAGATGAGTCATGGCTATTATTTTCAAGAAGTTACCAACCGCCAATAACATTATATCTTTTTACTGAATATGCATACTTTAAATTCGAAAAGAATTATAATGAGCAACACTAACTGAACACTGGTTCATTCGAATTGATATTTTTAACATATTGGAACCATCTGGAATGGTTGATATTTGAATACTTATATAGTATGTTAATATATTTTAAAATGTATATTCATATTTAATTTCAAACAAAACTAATTTCATCAAAAACAGAAGCTAATTATTGAAGACATTAAATTCAAATAAGACCTTTCATGCCAGAAAATCTGCACTTACTAGCGTGTTTTGACCATAAAAAAACTGAAGGTGATCTATAGACAAGCTGGCTCTCTCAATGTTTTGTGTTTAGGTTCATTCTATTAACCCCTTCCCCGCTCATGACGGAACCACTCCGTCATGAGCCATGGTTGCAATGTGCTCATGACGGAGTGGTTCCGTCATGCTACGGCCGTTGGCGGCCGCTCCGCCCACGCGGAGCTAATTCCCCGCCTGTGCGGGCGATTAGCGCAGTGGGCGGAGACGTGACGGAACCACTCCGTCATGAGCACAGCTCAACCGTGGCTCGTGACGGCGTGGTTCCGTCACGAGCACCGCGCCACCGCGCTGCCCCCAAACCCCCCCCCCAGCGCTGCGGCGGAATTCCTGCCGCGGCGAAGGGGTTAAGTAGTCTCTTTTGTGTTTAGAAGAACTATGGTACCCCTGACACCAAGGGAAGTGCAGAAGATATGGCAATTAAAATGTTTCCAAGACTCCTTCTATTTACAGCCACATTTTCTTTGTCTAGTATTTGTAGGTTTCTGGTATCAGGTGGTGCAAGAATTACAGACTTTATGACAGAAGCACATTCTAGTTCATCGTATATTACACATCAAAATAAGGAATCACATTTAGAATGGGTTTTAAAAATGGTTGGAAATTCATTTTAATGACGTTTTCCGTCAAGATTTGGAGTAGATTTCTGATTTTATGGGATTCAGAAAATCTCAATAAATACTTCTTGAAATCTGATGGCATGGATTGCCCAGCAAGATGGTGTACACCACTATGTGGGGCTCCCATGCTGATTAGCAATAGGGAATAGTTTTGTACCTGGAACTCCAGTTATCTCGTAGGGCTATTTCCATGATAAGTCATGAGCGTAGAATAGTCCTGTCCACGTGTGGGGACCCGGGAGCACTCCTTTATTATATCTTCTTAAGTGGAGATTTACGCCTTTCTTCAGGAAGGCCTGTAAAGACACTTAAGAAATAGATACATAATGCAGCCTATATAGATAGGCCACAGCAGCCCAGGTTTTCATCATGAAGTTAAAAAAGGGCATTACATTAAATATGGGAACAATTTAAGATGTTTTGCAAACAGTAGAAAACTCCCTCACAAACCCATTTTTATGATAAGGATGAAGGAGTACAAAACAGGGTGGGCTCATAGGCTGTCATTATATTTTAATTTCCAAGACTCCAAAGGGTCTCCAGCTTCTCGTCGAAAAATGTACAGATTTTTGTGTGTCACGGGGCTTAGAGCTCAATGGCAATAAAACCAAGTACATGGTTTTGAGAGGGTGAGGACTTTGATTATTTAGGAATCAAGGTAATGGAGAGTATGAAGTGGAATGATCAGACAAAGAAAAGTACACTGCTACTAGAAAATAGAGAAAATGCTATTAGTAGGTTACATAAGCAAACAAGTTCCCGTGCAGTATCGCCAGCCCTGGAAGTTTATCGTGGCAAAGCACAATGGTCAGCCCTATATGGAGCTGAGATTTGGGGATGTACTGATGCTTCCCAACTCACTGCAGCAGAAAATTGATTTGCCAGAAGTCTGGTTTCTGTCCCCAGAAGTACACCATTAATTCCGCTGTTTTATGGTTTAGGACTCTAAAGAATTGCTGATCTGGCTGCCCTTAGACCACTCGATTACTGGATTCAATTATGGGTTACTCCCGAGCTGAAGAAATTCAGAGATTGCCTTGTTGAATTGTTAAGCATAAGGGGTGCCAAGTCAATACTCTAGGCTAAATTTGTCTCCGATTGGTTTAAAAGTTGGGATTGATAAGGTTATGGATTAACCCAGAAAGGATGTGTAAGATCGACATTAACATCATAAAATCTAGTTATTGGACTTACATTCAAGATATCCATTGAAATAATTATTCAATTGGTAAATTAACAAACAGATTTTTAGACATAAATCTGTTTTCTTGTTACGAGGATTTTTTAGATTTTATTTCTTCCCCTCTAGCAAAAAGTCTCTATATCCGTTTTCGATTTGGCACCCTCCTCTTGAGATCAGAAACAAGTTAATGGCACAAGGCCCCCGGTATTAACACTTGTACGGCATTTGGCCTGTCAGATGAAGATGAGGCCCACATAATTATTCTTCTGTCCGAGCAGCTACCATGTCCGACGCCGGAAATGGCTTATTCCTGTATGCCAAAATCTGAAATTAACAAAATACATAGTGGCCCTCAGAATATTAAGGAGTGAGACCACTCCAGTAATAGCCATTGCTACGAGCAAATTTTTACTGGTGATATGCCATAAATGTGGTAGACTATTGACTGTGAATCAAGAATGTCGGTAGTGAGGCATACAGGTGAATCCGTTTTTTGTATATCTAGTTTTCAAACAATTGTACTTCTTGGGTGCACACGCGTTATCTCCCTCTGACCTGCAGGGAGTAAATCCAGAAATGTATTTAGCACTGAGTAAAGGTACTTAGTGTCCCTCTGTTGCACTCCGTGAATGGTCGAAGAGACCTTTAAAATATTAAATGAATTTCACAAATAACTTCGTATTGTTTTGAATTCCAAAAATTATCTTGTTTATTGATCGATGTAATTCAGCATAATGATACTTCTCATATTTGAATATTCTCTTCAATTCAACATGCATCTTAAATTTCCATGTTGCATGTATTATCCCTTAGATGATCCCAATGCATTTCGAGTCGAAAGACTCTTCATCAGTGGATAGTTGTCCTATAAATGAATGAATTATTATCAATTTTAAGACATAGAACCTTCGGGTGAGAACAGCTTGTGAACAGTACAATGCTTCAAAACGATGTGTATAACAAATCATCACACACATAAAAATGGAATCAGAACTATACGGTGCGAGAGCAACTAATGGTCAAGCACACCACTTCATGAACATAAAACAGTGCGGTCAAAAGTGCAGGAGGTTCAAGAAAAAATGGAAATAAAACAGTGCGTGCCAGTAAACTAAGGAGAGGAAGTGAGCTTGGAACAAAAAACGGGATAGGTGAGAAAACATCGTGAGATTGTGCGACGGTTAATTAGACCCGGCGTGGTGAAAAGTACCGGGAAAAGTGAGCCCCTGGGCAATCGTCGACTAAACGGTACAACTATTAGTGGGTGGTATTGGTGATGGACGAAATAACATATGTTTTGAATGGATGTTTCGTTCCCGATTCTTTGCCAGAGGGAACTTTGTCAGGGCTCAAAATTACAAATATCAATCGTGTGCTCTATGTAGTATTGCGATACACCTCCCTTTCTGTATGATAAACAAGATTTCTCACTATTCCAGTTATAGCAAGCGTGAGTAATTCCTGTATATTGAATGGCATCAGAAGTAAGTCTTTATTCATCCATCAGTAGTAATGCGGCGAATTGGTATTAAGACTTAAAAGACGGAAGGAGGTACATGGCGTGGCATGATAACTGGCAGTAAAGAGTCAAAGTGCACCGCGCCATTTTTTTATAGCCCCAGGGCTTTACTGTCGGTTATCATGCCACACCATGTACCTCCTTCCGTCTTTTAAGTCTTAATACCAATTTGGGTCCTCTTGAGCCCCCGGCCCCCTCTCTACCAGACAGGGTGCTATGTGTCTAAGTAAGGAAAGCAAGTTTCCTACCGGTGTCTTGGGCCTCAGAGTTTATCAGCAGCTGTGGCCACAAGTGTAGAGTCATAGCTATCTCCCCACTGCCATGTCAGGGCCAGGCGCGTCCAGTGAGTTGCTAGAGGGGGAAGTGCTGTCTGGAGAGGGCCCGCGATCATTTGTCGCTCCGTCTCTTCAAGCAGTGGGCACGATGTTGGCTGGTTACGGCCTCTCCCCCAGAACATATTTCGCAGCGAAGATAACACCAGGCCGTGTCCCGCGGGGCCGTCATCTTAAGGTCAGACAACTCTCGTGTCCCGTCTGACCAGGCCAGTCATACTCCGTAGGCCCGATCTGTCCACTTTCTACCGTGATGAGCAAACCGGCGCCCCAATGCAGGACTACAGTGCTGAGCCCACAGTTCAGCGGAGCTCTCTGCTCTCCTCCGGTCAGGCTCTTCTCTGCTCTGCCTCGCTCCAGCCTGGAGTGGTGGTGCCGTCTGAAGGTCCCTCTGCAGACTCCAGCACCTCAGTCCCCCTACAGGCACCTGACGGACTAGGAGCACCCCGGCTGCGTTCCCTGAGTATTCTGGTCACTCGATTACCATCCGCCCACATGCAGTCAGCCACTGGCCACTGCGTGGCCATCCACGCCCCCACCACCACACCTCCAGGCCGGCCCTTTTGTACGCTCCTGTCTTCATGTTGCGGGGAGGGGTTCTCGCCTTCCATACATTGCCCCGCCTCTGGGGCTCAGAAGCCACTCATTGGTGGGCATGTGTGGGTCCAACGCAGGAGGATGTATCGTCTTTCCACTACAGATGCAGAGGAGCCTGCATGGATCACCTCTGTTTGGCTATCTTGGCTGGCCACGCCTCAGAGGACTGCGCTTTTACAGCAAGAAACCCCCACTTCTAGGAAAACACACAATAGTAGTACAAAAATGACAATCGGAAGCAATGACATGCACAGTTTGGTCACCCACAGGGGAAGCCAGAAAAAAATACTATGCAAACAGTCCAGCTCAGAGGCTCCTCCCTCCTTTTTCATGTCATCTTGTAAATGATGTAATGCTTGGATGGCAAAAGCGAGAGTTCTGTTTTTGAGATCAATTCCATGAATAAACATGCAACAGGAAGCACCGATGTTGACATACACCCCACCCTCCATAGCGGTCATCAAGTCCAACACATACCGATGGTGCACAACTATGAGGCGGATGGCTCTTAGTTCTTCCCTGATAGCATTTAGGCTGAGCTCCATGTCATCAATCATCTTCAGTAGTTCCCACCTGTATATTTGTAACCAGCGAGTGTTCACATTTGTTTGTACGGTGAAGAAAGGTATGGACCTCCAGTGTCAGTAAACAGTTTGAATTCTTCCAGAATGTCCTTGTACTGAGCCCAGCCAAAATAGTCAGCAGTTCTTTTTTGAGACTGATGCAAACGAGTTGTTTTCTTTGCAGATGTTGGAACAACTCAGATCTCTTCCAGGGATGACCAGGGTTGGGGGTGTATGGTGATGAGGGTGCAGAGGCCCCGCCATCCGGAGACAAGCTGTGCATGGGCACATTCTCCACATTGTCAGTAATAATCCATCAATAAAGTGATGCCCCATTGCAGGTCTGGTATGTGCAGAATTGTTTCATAATTTGTATTGATAGCGAGCGGTATTCCTTTGCCTCGGAAACACAAAGAATACAGTGTACGTTTCTGTACAATTAGGGATTTCCCCTTTCCTTCCAACCATGTGTACCTATTTATCTTGGTATCCCAGATTTCCTGGCATGGGATATCTGTGCTGGTGTTTGATCCCCTCTCATGGAACCCATTTCCCCTACCGTCATCAAGTTGAATGGCCCTGCATTAGAATTTCATATCAGGGATCCATTTGTTATTAAGAAAGGCTGCCCCAAATATGTTAAGGGCCACCCTGGGACCACAGACGGAGGCAGGAGCGGACGTATTGTTGCACTGGTGTGGAGGTTTTGCTACCTCTAAGAACCTCTTTTCTACAAGGCAGACATGGTCCTCCCCTATAGTGCCCTTTCTGCACATCCTGTCTAGCTCCATTTTCATTCCATTGCTAGGTTAGATAAAAAGCTATAGTGCTGTGGGGTTGGTCTGATACCGGGTGATGTTTACTACTGCTCTTTGGGGTTCTACTCTATTGGGTTGTATATTGGCCCTAATCCTACATAGGTACAGGTGGATGAGACATTTTGCTTTTGCTTTTTCGGGGGCTATCTCTTGGGATAAGTAAAGCCTGTCTTCGTCTATCAGTGAACATATGTAACACGGCCTGTTTGTGGTTTGGCTGCCCACGTTGGTCATGTGCTGTGTAAGAGTGCGCTGTGTAGTGCGTGAGGGATGCTAGCATTCGGTTCAGGGTGAGTGAGGTGGGGGATGTCCCCACTCAAGCACTGCAAGAATGTTTAAGTAGGTAGGCTCCATGAAACTAGGCAGATTTATTCCTTCGCAGGGGTGCAAGAGCACCTATGCTAGATAGAGGTGTTCAAAAATATATAACTTTGAAAACATTTGTAGGTCTTGAGATGGTCTCCAGGGGAGATGTCTATTGTCTGGGTGCCCAGGGGTATCTTGGCTCGGTGGAGTGCAAAACAAGTCTGGTTGTAAAAATGTATCCATAAACGCAGCTTACAGTCTGTGGTCTTGAGCAATTGGGGCTCATTGAAGTCCTTTTGGGAGCTTCAGCTGAAGGGGTGGAGGGCCACTGTAAGGATGGTGAACATGCTTCTCAATTGCAGACCTGTTTGGATAAGAGCTGTGGGTTGTAGATTAGCTTGGAAAAAAGCACATATCATTATACAGTTTTCGGGAAATTCCTGTGCCTCCTTTTTAGAGGTATATTCTGTATCTTCACTATGCACGGAACTTTTTAGTGGGGTACTGGAAGGAGAAGGCAGTGCTTTTAGGGAATGGCGAAACTAGGTCTCCTTAAGGTTATATTGAGGGTACTTTGGTCCCCCCTCATGGCAGGGGAGAGTATTTTACGTTGCAGGCTGCTTCCCTTAAATGTGTGTGTGTTGTTTTATCAGTGCTAGGGTATCCTTTTGACCTGAACATACATTATGCAATGTGAGGGGAAGTGGATGTGTGTGGCAATTTCAAGAAATGACCCAGCATACACGTTATGTCTCCCTTATGCTTTGTTTATTGATAAACAAAAAAAATAATGTTTATGGTCTGTATTAATTGTCCTTGTTTCTTCTTCCTAGGGTCTTCTGTATGGTCCCTTTCCCAGAGTATTCCTGGCCACCGTCGTCCCTCTGACAAAAGGAAAGCTCAGGTAAGTGTTTTCGTTTCTAATGTCACAAAAAAAAAATATCCTCCACCAGTGAGAAGCTGGAGAAAACAATAGAGAAACAGAGGTTCTTAGTGTAGGTTCTCTGTCCCCAGCCCTCCCAACTTCAGAGTTTACTATTATCATAAGCTTGTCTCCCCAGGAAGCCCTGTAGGCGTCCACGTACCTCGGAGAACCATGTCCTTCTGGGGACATGGCAGGTCTCGGCGCAGTGGTTTTCTTCTTCCTAGTCTTTTCTCTCCTCTGGATTTCTTTCAGCAGTCTGGACCACAGTCCCAGCAGGATCTTTGGCTCTCAGCACCGTTTCCTCTTCCGCGACTTCTCTTCGCCGGTCTTCTTCTCTCAGGGCTCCGCAGTACGCTATCACCGACGTATTCCTCTTCCGGATTTTGTTTCTACATGCCCGCGTACTGAGGCCGTTCTGAGATTTGTACTGGGCTCCTGACGTCAGTATGCACAGGGTTTTGCAAACCCTTTTCCTTAAAGCAACCGTCCTCCACTACGTCGTCTTCATCTTCCTGATTGTCGATGACTCGGTATGGGCTATGTGGGGGAAACTGAAAATAGAGGAGGGGAGAGACGTAAGAGGGAAGCATGTCTTCTTCCTCTTAACCCTCAATATTTCTTATCACTTTGTGAGAATGTGTAATGATTTTTAGGGGCTTTGTGGGTACTGTTGCTCAGAAATTCATATCCGAGCAACATTTTGCCAAATGTTGCTCAGATATAAATTTACCTTGAAAAAATGAAAAGACTAGAGGCGTTTGGCAAATAAGGAAAAGATTGGTTTAATTAAACGCAGTGGCCAGGAAAGGAGTAACAGAGGCATGTCTGAATACTGTCTTGATGTACAGAGGTTTTGGCTGGCAGTATATACATTTCTTGAAGTACAATAAACATTCTTGTAAAGCTTGTAAATCCAGGCCTAGTCATTAACCATAAATTCCACCATCTGATAAGGAGGCACAGGTGGCTCTCGACTTTGTGGACACCTAATGTGAGCCAGTGTGTATGTGTCCAGATGTCCAGCGTGATCACTGCCTCAAGGAATGTCATAACCAACTTTCAGACACAGGAACCTGAGGTATCCTGAGGCTGAGGTGTGGTAACAGCTGGGTTGAGAGGTGTAGGTGTTGGCTGAGTGAGACTCACTGTGGCTGTCTGCCCAGGCAGACCAGATGGACCAGCCTACTGCTTATCATCTGGACTTGCAGGAATGGATTCCTCACTGAAGACTTGTTCATGGTCTGGAGTGGAGGTATCGTCCATAGCAGTGGCAGAAGGTTGCCCACATACTCTGGGTGTTGGACATATTATTAAATAAGATAAAAAATATTTAAAATCTGGATGAGACATCAAATATGTTTTCAGCAAAAAAAGAAGCAATCTAAAGGAAAAAATGAATTAATATATTGAATATACCTTTCAGTAGTATTATAATAAATTACAAGAACAGTTTAAATTACACACAAAACGAATTCTAAAAAAACATGTAAAATGATGCCATGAAATGTAAAAAATATACAAAAGAAATTGCGAACATTCAACACAACACATTGGAGAGTAGAAATGTGAAATAAATCATTCGAATGCCTAGCAGGTTAAAATTAAACAAAATTCAACTTAGAAGGATAAATAGCATTAGTCATCATATAAACATTGTATGTATTATCAAAACAACTTATATTCAACATAAAACATAACATATATTTCAATTAACAAGTTAACATACTTTGATTTTGTGAAACAAATAACATCAAATCAATAAAATAACAAGAAAATGACAACAAACAACATTGCACAAACAAATGACATTTTAAAACATAGCATAAAATAGAGATTGATAAACACATAACACTTTTACATCTGTAAAAATATGAAAGAGAAGAGAGAATGACCAAAATTACATTGCAACAAAACAAAAGTAAGACATCATGTAGTTGTAGTCATTTCAATCAAACATTAACAGCACTTGCAAAATTGTAAGTTGCACATACCTAGTAAAATATATGTAGTGAAAATGAACAGGTATTTACATTATGAAACACATATATGAAATCTGTTATTAGGTGAAAAAACACAAGCACCATAACATCATGGGAAATTAAATGGAGATTGAAACCTGTAATCTTAAATACAACAAATTCATTCAAACGTACAAAGAAACAAGGCAATTAAACATTAAGAAAAACACACATATTGACAATACATATTAACAATTAGTTAAACGAGAGAAACAACAATGCTACATATTTTCCTGAAAAAAATAAAAACAAATACATTTATATATGGGTTTATATGTTTAAAAAATGTGAAAAACAAATTAGCAACTGCTAAATTTAAAGCAAAAAGGACATTTATATTTAGTGACATATTCAGAAGTATAACTTACCAGCCTCCACTCTACCAGGGATTCCTGTCAAACCTTCAGGATGTAGGATCTGCAAGACCTTTTCCTCCCAGGGATAAAGTTGCAGGGGCGTGGGGATTTGGGAAAACCACCATCAGCTCTCTGGGCCTCCAGGTGATGTTTGTAGGCCAGGGATCACATTCTACCCCGCAGGTCGTTCCACTTCTGCCTTATTTCCGCCTGTGTGCACAGGATGTTTGCTACAGCATTCACTCTGTCAACTATTCAGACCCACATTTGCCTTTTCTGAGCTATAGTTGTATTTTGTTCTTGGGCTCCAAACAACTGTGGGTCTACTCTAATAATGTAGTCTACCATGACTGCCAATTCTCCCACAGCAAAACGTGGATTTCTCCTCCCTATCATAATGAAATAATTAACTTAATTGAATTTAATAACCCACAAGATAATAAATTAAAAAAGACAAAATTAATGAGAAACAGAGAAAGCAAAAAAAAAAACCTGACCACTGAAAAAGTACTCAGGAACAATGTTCTGCTGCAGTGGAATGACTGGAAAAAGATCAGGGCCTGAAATGGAGTGTAAAACGCATAATGTGTGTGATGCTAGTATCCATCCAACAGCCACAGGAATAGTACAATGTTGAACGCGTTCCACGACGGAATCCCTCTGTTGGCAATCCACCGTTAGGACAATGCCAGCACAACTGTGAAACCTAAACAGTGCAATTCCACAACCCTGATAGAGTAATGCTAGCCAGCAGAGTAATTCACTGCGTCAACAGCGGTGAGCCGCTTACATGACGGAAAACAGTCCGTCAACTAGGCAGAGGATGAGCCAACCCACATCTAAATACGGGGGGTGGGAATCTGTCAGCCCAACAGAGTACTTGAAAACACAGCCACAGAGTGACGACGGGAGTCCCGCCACAATCTAAATCAGGCCCTAAATTTATTATAAACCATGGGCTGAATTACCTTGCAGTGGTGACTAATAGCAGTGATGTCCCTGCTCTAATAGTACTCGATTTGTCAGTGGAATTTCTCATCTTTGGCCAAATTGCCTATATTTTTGTCTAACTCGATTCAGGCATTCTCGCTTTCCTCTATCCCATAAGGAAGCTCCCTAAGACGTAAAACGGTATTCCAGCCTGTTCAAAGTTTATGGTCTGCTTTTATCTTGGCCAGTTCATTACTTTGGAATCCACTTTTCTACTGAACCTTCAAGGGAGATTGAGAGTCACATATATACAATTCAAATACTGCATGATTGGAACTTGACAGGCAGCTATTAGGTCAAACTAAATAAACTTAAACTTAAAGCCTTAAACTGGCTATCATCTTTCTTGGAAAGTCGGACTCAGGAAGTCTGGCTGCAGCCTCACACCGCACAAGCCAGACCCCTGACTCTGGGTGTTCCGCAGGGATAGGCTCTCATTCCCACGATGTTCAATGTATATCTGACACCCCTAGCAATCCTTGCGGAGTCCCTTGGCGCAAAAGTAATCTCTTACGCAGTTGACAGGCAGCTTCCGTTTGCTTGCAAGAAAGGCAAGGAGGTAGATGGGAAGGTAGATGGGAAGCTGATCGCACGTTGTCTCACCAAGGTGTTTCACTGGCTGGATTTGCACCATCTGAGATGCAACCCGGACAAAACAGAGATCGTGACCTTCAGAGATGTCCCCCACAATTTTGTGGAAACTGCTGGCTGAGACTGTTGAAATGTCAAATTAAGATGATAGTGGTGAAGAGGAAGGAATTGACTTACATCCAGATGTTATTGACAACTTCATCACATGACTGTAAGTATCAATTAACATTTTATGGCATTAAGGTTAAGCCTACTTTTGGGGGCATGGCTTGGCACCCGACGAACGTGTTGGCATCCGGCTGAAGCTCCGCGGCAGGACTCGGAGGTCCCGCACTTCCAGACTGCCTCACATGAAGACATGAGGTGTGGAGGACATCCGAAGGTCTGGTGAGTGGATTGAGACCCCTCTTGTTCCTGTGGGCAGCGAGGAGACAAGGTTTTTCACATTTGCAGTCTCCTCCTTCAGTCTCCTTCTGTGAGACCCGACATCGCGGTAACGGCCGCCATTTTGTTTTTTATATACTTAGCGGCGCTCCGCTCATCTGTGGCATTTTTCTTCCCATTGCTGCTCATGTTTTGTTCTCAGCACACATGCAGCTGCCTGAGCCCCTTTTTGTTGTGCTCCATGCTCTGCAAGCGGTAATACATGTTTATAATCCCTTGCCATCTCTCTACTAAATGGCAGGGTTTCTCAGCGGCCATTTTTTGACTCCCTTGACAATTATTTCTACTGAAAACGCACTTCCCTCCAGAAGGGCTTGTTCATATTTGTGACTAAGACAGTTCTACAGTTTCTGCCTTTTCATTCACGGAACCCGGTCTTACTTACCTCTGGTTTGCTGTATGAGGCAGTGTTATTATCGATGGGCAGATTGAAAGGCGCTTTATCCAAGCAACAAACTCCAAAACAAACCTTTGTCAAAAATTCAAGAATCTTTACTACTTCTTCTAAGTTAGAGGATTCTCTGTGTTTTTTGCCCCAAACTTCTGCGACTGATATGGATCCCTCCATTGCACCTTCGGGCAAATCTGTTACTAAGCGCCTAAAACAGAATCCACCTTCTCCTAAATCAACCTCACCGGTTTCCATGGAGTTATTGCTGGAAGAAATCAGAGCCCTTCGGCCCTTTATGGAGGAAACTAATGCTAAGTTACAAATTCTTACAGACAATTGGTCTCAACTTGACACGAGATTCACTGCGATCGTACAGAGTGTATCTTCCTTCAGGAATACAAATGCGACTGTCTCTCAGCTTCAATCACAGGTTTCTGCGCTCCAACGTCAGCTTGAGGATCTTGAAAATCGCAATAGGAGGAATAATTTGCGCATTTACGGCTTGGCGGAAGGAATTGAGGGGTCTGATCCTCTCACCTTTTTTCAATCTTTCCTCCCCAAGCTGCTACATATGGCAGATGACATATCTCTCAATATACAAAGAGCCCATAGATTGGGCAGACCTCCTTCAAGTACTTCATCTACGCAACGGCCTAGATGAGTTATTTTATACTTTCTGGAGTACACAGATCTATTAAAGGTGCTATCAGCAGTCGGGTCTTCTCAACAAATCACTTGGTCTGGTTCCTCCCTATTCTCCGCACAGGATTACACCAAAGTCACCACCAGCAGGCGCAAGGCGGTTCTCGACATGAGACCAGCTTTGAGGTCGATGGGAGCACGTTATGGTCTCTTCCAGCCTTACCTCTTCAAGGTTACTTATAATAACAGGACAACATCATATGAAGATCCTGTGAAACTGCAAAGCTTCATTAATTCTTGTGGACCGGGTGGATTCTGCAGGATCTTCTTCTTCGACCATTACTTGACTCTTAATGCCTGTTGCAGCTGCAGGATTCTCTATTATTTGATGCACGACTGCTTAACTCTCTTGTTCTTATTTTGTATTGTTTACCTGTTCTTTGATTGCATCATTTGCTTGTTCCACTGTTTTTGCTCCTTCCTATGCATGACTTATGATACTTCACAATCCTAGGTGATTTTGTGTTTTGAGCTTGCTTTTACAGTACGTTCGCTTCTTGGTTGCGTTTTAATGGTTTCATGCGCTCACGTTGCGTCTACAATTGTTGTCTAATTTTTTATTGTCCTTCGTCTTCACAGATCCTTCACCTTAATGGCATGGTTTTCCCCTGGTCCTCTGTTGACTGAATCGGGAATGCCCCGTTTGTTCCATGTGGTTCCATCCCATACCTTGTGCTGAGTCTTCTATGTGTAGGTACGTTACCCGTATATTTCTCCTTTTTGCTCTAACCTCCTTCATCTTTTCTGGCTCTTTCTATCTGGATACTCTTACTACTTTATTCATGGGTGTTGTTACCATTTTTCTCCTTTGCTTCTCATGTCGTCCTCCTCTCCGTGTTTCTCTACATTTCTTTCTTCTATTTACCTGGATTTCTCTTTGCAATACAGATGCCTTTAACTTGCTATTTCGGCCTCTGCCTCTAGACTTATACACTTCTCCTCATTTTGTCTTTGAATTAATTATCTCCTTCCTTCTCATCTTTTCTCGTTTTCTTTACTTTTGCTACAATGTTTTGGACTCTTGTTTTTTATTCTTTGATCTTTTCGTTTTAATCACGTCATTGAAATTGGTTACATGGAATGTTAAGGGGGTTAAATTCTCCCACTAAAAGGCAAAAAGTATTGACTTACTTGGCCAAGTTAGAAGCTGATATTGCATTCTTGCAAGAAACACATCTCTCTGATGTTGAATCTTTGAAACTAAAAAAGGGTGGGTGGGTAAAGTCTACTGTTCTCCAGGTGATGGTAAACGTAATGGTGTCGTGATATTATGCCGCAAATCTCTTGTGTTCACACTCGTATCACAAGAATCAGATAATGATGGTAGATGGTTGAATGTTAAAGTGTCACTGAAGGGTGTTCCTGTCTCTCTTTTTAATGTTTATGCCCCCACTTGTGGTGAACCTTCCTTTTGGTCCAATTTGGCTAGGAAGTATATCATTGTATGGAGGATAATTTTATTTTAGCTGGAGACTATAATTAGGCTTTTGACCCATTTGTTGACAGGAATTCCAAGGTTTCTTTTGTTCCTAACAAACCCCATAAATCTTTTGTCCATACTGTTACTCAGCATAAGCTTCTTGATGCTTGGCGTCTTTGTAACCCGACCACCAGAGAATATACTTTCTACTCCCCCCTCGTATCATACCCAATCTAGAATCGACTATATATTTGTTTCCCATACCATTTCCCAAACTCTCATGCATGCAGAGATTGGCCCCATTTTATTATCGGATCATGCGCCTGTTTCAATTGACTTAGACATTTTGCCCAAGGCTACAGGTCCTAGCCTGTGGCGTTTAAATAATGCTCTCCTTTTGGACCCAAAATTCACTGCCTCCTTTATTACCTTTCTTGACGAGTTTTTTTAGATAAATCAGACCCCTTCCATGTCCTTCCCAACTGTATGGGATGCCTTCAAAGCCTCTGCAAGAGATTTTATAATTGGTTTTGTTGCTAAGAAACGGAATAGTGCTCGTAAATTTACTAAGGATCTCCTTCAAGATATTAAGAGACTGGATCACTCTTATTATACTTCACATTCGAAAGATTGTTTGACAGCCCCCATTAATGCCAAAATACAATTTAATAAGAAATCTACTGAAGATGCTTCATTGTACTTGTTAAAATCTAGCGCAAAATTCTACGGAGGGAAAAACAAAGCGGGGAAAATACTGGCCAACTATTTAAAAGTTAGACATAACAAATTGAATATTGAATCAATATATGATGACCAATCAAATTTAAAATTCAAGGATGTAGAAATTTTGGAGGAATTCTCCCTTTTCTACAAATCATTATACAACTCTGAAATGCAACCCACTGACCATTCCTTGTCGCAATTTTTCTCTAACATTCAAAAATCTCAACAAAATATTCCAGACTTATCTTCCCTCCAGTTAGACCTATCACAGCAAGAATTGCTTAAGGCCCTTAAGAAAGACAAAGCACCAGGGCCTGATGGCTTTACTGTCGAATTTTATCTCCACTTCTTTAACCATCTAATGGCCAAACTTTATTCTCTAATACATTCTTTTAACTTATTGGGTAGTTCCTCAGGCTCCTTCTCAGGAGCACACATTTGCCTCATCCCCAAGGAAGGCAAAGATTCTAAATACTGTAAAAATTATAGGCCTATTTCCTTGGTTAACATTGACTATAAAAAACATTCTAAAGCTTTGGCTATATGATTAGACTCATACCTACCGGATCTACTGGGTAAAGAACAATCTGGATTTGTCAAGGGTTGTTTTATAACTGAGAACAAAACCAGGAGTGCAGTTCCTCTGGGAGAGGGGAGGGTAAGAGAGGGGGGAGAGTGATTAGTCTCTATAGAATGCCCACACACACCTAGCAAGGTGTCATGCTTCATCATAGGGCTGTGCTCCTCGTCGGGCCGGCGCTGCAATGCCCGACGGGCTCCCGCGAAGGGGCTCTTTATCGGTGATCTTTTTAGAGAAAGCCGTATGGGTGCGTGGGGGTAGGTGCAACAAGTGTAGTGAGTGATAGTGAGGTGGGTTAAAATAGGTATGGTATTGCCAATCGATGAACCATTTTATTCTGGTGGTATACCAGCCTAAGTAAAATTGGTGACCCCCGAGGGATTATAATGCTCCCCACTGAAGTAGAAAGGTCGACATGTTTCTTGCTCTATGCCCATACGGGTCAGTGGCAATTCATCAGGACCAGGTGAGAATGTGCTCCAAGATATAAACTCTACTACATAATGGGTGATTGAAAAATTATAAGTACATCACCAAGCAAATCCATTGGGTCCCTAAGAGGAGTGGACCCGCTGTTGCGGTACCCCCTGGGGAACAGAAAATGCTGTACGGGTTCGCCTGGAGGCCGTAAAGGGCTCGCCAGAGTTGGGGCGAGCGCACAACCGAGATCCTATCGAGGCTCAGGCTTCGATAGGATCTGGGGGTACGCACCGTACATACACGGGTGGGGGTACGACTCGAACGTACATGGGTGTACCTACATGGGGGGGTTCGACACGTACATGGGTGTACATACACGGGGGGTATGACTCGAACGTACACGGGTGTACATACACGGGGGTTCGACACGTACACGGGTGTACATACACGGGGGGTACGACTCGAACGTACACGGGTGTACATACACGGGGGTACGACACGTACACGGGTGTACATACACGGGGGGTACGACACGTACATGGGTGTACATACACGGGGGTACGACACGTACACGGGTGTACATACATGGGGGGTCGCCGCGTACATACGGGGGCTGGGGTGGGGGGTCGCCGCGTACATACGGGGGCTGGGGTGGGGGGTCACCACGTACATACGGGGGCTGGGGGGGTCGCCGCGTACATACGGGGGCTGGGAGGGGTCGCCGCATACATACGGGGGCTGGGGGGGGTACGGCGCGTACCGGGCCCCCTAATCTGGTCGTTTAGCGCCGTACTTCGCTTTTCCGGCACTTTTTGGGTGCCGTGAAAATATTGCCATCCGGACTGCTGTCGGTTCGAATCGTACTTCCTGGGTCGTGAAACGCTGCCAGTAAGCGTCCCGACGTCACGTCGCAGCATTCCCGGATCACATTCGTATGTATATTTTGGTCGGTCGGTGTTTTTTACGATTCGTACGGAAATGGTGTTTCCGTGCGAATCGTACTTCCATGTTTGTAAAGTTTTACAACCGGGTATGAGTCGGACGGAGAAAACGCTCCGACCGACGGTTCGTACCCGGTTTTTCCAGGATCGTAATCGGCACCTTCGTGTACAACCCACTTTTTGTTTAACCCACTTTCTCCACTGTTTAAACCACTCTTCCTCCATTGTCTAACCTATATTTTTCTCCATTGTTTTAATCCACTTTTTTCCGTGTGACCCGCTTATTCCCCAGTGTTTAACCTGCTTTTTCTCCATTGATTAAATCAGCTCTTCTTCACTGTTTAACTCACTTTCTCTATTGTTTAACCCCCTTGTCTCTGTTTAATAATCCATTTTTCTCCATTGCTTAATCCGCTTTCTCTATTTAACGTGCTTTTTTCCATTGTTTAACCCGCTTTTCACTCCCCCTACCGACCACACCCTTCCTTTCCAGGCACCCTTAAACCTTTTTCTCTCCCATTAAACTTGCTTATTCCTTTGCAGGCTCTTGAAAACCTTTGCTCCCACTAAACTCATTTTCTGTCACAGGCTCAGCTAACCACTTTCTCTCTTCCGGAATCTCTCTCTTCCCACTTCTTTCCTCCTAAGCTGTCCCTTGTGCTCTCTCTCCTGCCGGCTGACCCCACCCAGCACCCCACCTACCTCCTGGGTAACCTAATTAGTGGGGGCCACAGTGAGGCCGTGCAGAGGAGGCACCCTGCTGGTGTACCAAAGTAAAGCCTGTCTGCGCCCATATGTGCCCGTCCGCCCCTGGGCCACGCCCAGCTATCAGGTCCCCCACTCATCCTTAGATACACTAGCGCTGAACTTCTAGCCATCAACACTGAACATCACAACAACAAATGTATCCTTGCCTCTCCCCAATCTTCGGTGAAGCCTTTCTCCTGCCACCATTGCCCCTTCCAACGTAACACAGAGCCCCCTGCACTTGAACCCCTGTCCACCTCTGCCACCATAGAACAACTCCACTGTCTGCTGATCAACACCCGATCCCTCCACAAGCACGTCATCGAGATCTGGGACACTATCATTTTGCTCATTCCAGAAATCGTCTTCCTCACTGAAACATGATTGAACCCATCATCAGCACCCGACAACGCCACTGCTACTCCAAACGGATACAAGATAATTCTTCGGGACTGCCTCAGAAAACACAGAGGTGGAATAGCCATCATCCACAAGGAGTCCCTCAACTGCACAGCCACCACCAACAACACCCCCCACCCCCCCATCATGGAACACCTGAACTTTCAAATTTCTGCAAGGTCATATTCAACTTCATCACCCTGCTTGCCAATCACTCAAAAGATGTCCTCTTCCTCTGGGACCTCAACTTTGGTGTTGTTTGGAGGCCCCAACAACACCAACACAACCAACCTACTTGAGAGCATAGACATCCTCAGCTTCTCCCAACTAGTCACGGTTCCCACGTACATCCCCAGACACACACTGGATCCCATATTCTCAGCAAGCGAAAGAATAAGGTACAGCCAAGCCACCGATGTTAACCTGGACCTACCACTCGACCGTCCACTCGCACATGATAACCACCCACGCCACCCTGCCTAGCACCCCATACAGGAGCTGGGGCAAAGTAACTGTGAATCTCTCGGCCAATTATGCCTACAAAGTCGTACCATTCAAACCTACCAAAGCCAGCAGATTCTCTAAACAATTCAGCTGGTTCACCCCAGAGCTTAAATCCTACAAACGCAACTGCAAGAGACTTGAAAGGAACTGGCTCACCAGAAAAACGGCCACCGACCAATCTACTTTCAAACTAGCCCTCAAAAAGAACCACCAGCACCTCAAAAGCACCAAGAAAAGCGCCCTTACCACTGGCCTAAAAGTCAGCTCCAACCACAGTAAGGAACTATTATGTGTCATCAAGGAATTCTCCAGCCCCTCAGTCACCAAGAACACCGTCACCTCCTCCTAGGCTCTCCGTGACTCCCTCTCAGACTTCTTCTACAGCAAAATCGCCACCTTCTATAAAACCTTCGACCCGGAACCACCAGTAACCAAACTAAATAGACTCCTCAACCTCACCGAACCCAACAAAAATTCTCTAACCACATGGAAACCACTCTCCTCACAGATGCCCGTCTTCCTTTCATCAGACCCCACTAACACCAAAGAGGGGCATGACCAACGTTGCAAGTTGAATGCAGAACAGATGCGTCAAACTCAATACCGACAAAACAGAGGTACTCATATTCAGGGTCAACATCTTCCAATGCGATGATTCCTGCGGCCAACAGAACTCGGCCCCTCACCCACAGAGCACGCAAGGAACCTCAGCATCATACTCAACAGTGGGCTCATGATGAGGAAGCAGGTGAATGCTGTTTCATCCTCCTGTTTCCTAACCCTGCGCATGCTTGGGAAAGTCTTTAAGTGACTTTCCATCATCACTAGATGCACTGTCACACAGGCCCTCATCACAAGCCGACTGGACTATGGCACTGCCCTTTACGTGGGATTCACCTCACAACTACTAAACAGAATCCAGACCATCCAGAATGCTACAGCTAGGCTCGTCCTAGACCTCCTGAGACGGACATACATCCCCCCCACCTCAAAGCGCTATACTGGCTTCCCATCAGCAAACGGTGCCAGTTCAAACTGCTCACCCACGCCTACAAAGCCCTTTACAACATTGGACTAGCATACCACAACCACAGGGTGAACTTCCACCAACCCATCCGACAACTACGCTCTGCATTCACTCTCTGGCACAGACACCCTGCATCCCTAGGAGTTGGAGCGGCATCCGTGCCTTCTCGCACTTGGCTGCCAAGTCATGGAATGGCCTCTACCTTAGAACAGACCCCACCATACAAGAATTCAGGAAAGGCCTGAAAACCTGGCTTTTCGACCAATGCCTCAGCAGCAGCACCTCTCCTCCCCCGCCCCAGTAATTGGATACCCTCATGGGTGATAATTAGCACTTTACACGCATGTTTTGATCCACTTGTTTTATGTTGAATGGTGCTAGCATGCCAATATGTACTGCTTAAATTGCTCTAACCACATGTGGTATGCGACCCAAAGCATACTAATCTCCCTTCTCATTGGCTAAATCCTCATTTTGTGTTATGTGTATGAAGCTGTTATGTGTTTCATCACAGTAGAAAGAACTTCTTGATCACACCACTTAAAGTTGGCTGGGACATTGCACCAGCTACTGCAACCATGTCTTGGAATGATCCTGTGGCCACAGAAAAGAGTAATGACAGGATTTTCACTATTGGTGTTATTAATGTGGGATTACTATTCTGAGCCAGAAGATCAGGTTCCAGCTCATGACATAAATCAATGATAGTTTGCCGATTTAATCAGATTTTTTGGATTATATCACGTTCTACAATGGTGGCAAAGGCTGGCACTGTAAATGTTAAAATTGTACTGATGATTTGGATTATGCATGGGTTGAAAAGTGTTTTGTAAACTGTGACAAACATTTATTTCTTATAATTTAATAACCTATTAGTTGGGTTTGTGCTATTTGTTCTTTTTTTCATTTTAGGAGAATGTGAGAAACATTAACTACATGGCATTTATTTATCAATAAACAGTCATTTTTTAAAAACATTTTAATATGTGTGATGGAAGGAAACAATGATAAAGAATTTGAGAAACAGAATACAACAGCAGTGTTTGACTTTGTTAGCTTTGTTTTTATTCAACAAAACCAAATGAGCTAAAACAGGATGTAAACAAAACAAACAAACAAAAAGTTATAAACGTCAATCATGGTGAATGAAACTATTGTTGAAGAGTCACAAATGTTTGAAAACCAATGTCCAAAACACAACTGGCATCAGAAAGGTAAATGTGTCCAGAAAATAGTCCACAGCGTGAACAGTAGTCACACATCCAAGGAAATTAGGTTCTACGTCTCTTGGTGGTGCTGGTCTTGCCATCCTCTCTTGGTAGTGCCAATGGACGTGTGCTTTTGCAGGGCACTGGTGGCTCCACAGTTGCAGAGACTGAGAGAGGGTGTATGTCTTGCCTCGTGTGGCAGGGCCTCCCTTCCTGTGGCAATGGCAGATGTAGTTGGCCCTGATGCTGTTAAAATACAGAGGGGAAGATGGTACTGGAAAAGCCCAGCACATATGAGTAACACAATCATGCAGTACCCGAGTCAGGGAGCCCAACTGGAGTTCAGATTATCCATCTGTGCATTGTGATCTCTCTGCAACTGCTTCTTCTCCTGAAGCTTTGTAAGGACCTGGCCCATCATGTCTTGGGACTGATGGAGGAATCCCCAGACTTGGTTGACAGTGGCCTGGATGACAGTGAACCCAGTGGCCTCACTTTGCTGGTGCACAGATCCCCTCCCATGACCCCAACACCCACTACTCTGTGCCCTTGACCCAATGTGCCCCATCTCATTGGTTCCTGGATGAACTGGAGGTGTGTGGTGGTGTTTGTTCAACTGCAGCCAGGACTGGGGGACACAAGATTGGGCTGTTGTTGGTTTGGACACATGAAGTGGAGGCATCCATAGGCTGAGGGTTGGTAACAACTGGGGTGGGAGGTATAGGTGTGTAATGGTGCTTTTACACCAAGTAACATCTCATACATGTGTTTTAAATTCTAAATGTCGTTTTTTTGTTTTAATTGCATATCTTCACTAGGTATGTTTAACTTACAATTTTGCAAGTGTATTGCATTTTTAATTGAAGTGACTACAACTTCCACAAAGCCTTGTTTTTATGTGAAAATAATAATGCAATGTAATTTTGATCACTCTCTCTTTACTGTCAAATTTTCCCATACGTTGAAGTGTTATGTAGTTTATCAATCAATATTTCATGCTATGTTTTTAAACTTGTTGTAATGTAGCATGTTGTCCTATCCTTGGTATCTCATTGAATTGATGGTATTTATTTCACAAATCAAAGTTTTCTGACTTACAAAGGTAAGAAATTTTATATGCTGAATATAAGTTGTCTTATTTTTAAACACTTTACTCTGCAATGTTTATATGATGAGTAATGTTAAATATCCTTCTAAGTTGTGTAATTGTCAGAATGTTTGCCTGGTAGGCCTTGAAATGGTTTCTGTCACATTACTTCTCTCTACTTTGTTTTGTTGAATCTTTGGTATATCTTTTGTATACTTTCTATATTTGTTTCATTTCAGGACATCTTTTTACCTGTTTTTTAAAGTTGTTTATTGTGTAATTTAAACTGTTTATGTAATTAATTATAATACCACTGAAAGGTATATTCATGATATAAAATGTTTCCTTTTATTCTTCATTTTATCTTCAAACTCATTTTTGTATAATCCAGACGTTTACAACTTTTTTGTTTCTTTATGTATAGGTCCAACGCCCAGAGTACGTGGGCAACAATCTGCCACTGAGACCACACCGACCAGGAAGAAGCCTTCAGGGAGGACTCCACTCATGAAAGCTGGATGACGAGGAGCAGGCTGGTCCATCTGGTTTGCCTGGGCAGACAGCTCCAGTGAATGACATCATGTGAACTATATTGGAGACTAAAAACTGTAATCTTAATTACAACCAAAAAAACATAAAAAACAAACAATCGAAGAGAAATTATACTAATCTATCTAGGTTTATATGTTTAAGAAAGGTGCAAAACACATTAGCAGCACCTAAATTAAAATGAAAAAACCATCTCCTCCCAGGGAAAGGAAATTGTAAGGGGGGCTGGGAGAACTACCACCTGTCCACTGGGTCTCCAGATAACGCTTGGTGAACACACTCCCCCTCCCCCCACAGGTTGTTCCACCTCTTTTTAATTTTCTTCTGTGTGCACAGGTTGTTTGCTACAGCATTCACTCTCTCAACTATTGTGGCCCACATTTGCATTTTCTGAGATTCGGTTGTATTTTGTACTTGGGCTCCAAACAATTGTGGTTTTACTCTAATAATTTCATCCACCAAGACTAATAATTTTCTCTTTGTAAAACGGGGATTTCTCCTCCCTGACATTATAACGGAATGAAAAAAATGTATAAATTCACAAGTCAAAGAAAATAAAATGTCAAATGAACAAGTAACAGAGGGAGCAAAATAAAATACCCAGAATACTCAGACAAAACTTCTCCAAGAAAATGTTGCGCTATGCTGGAATGGCAAGGGATCATGGTCTAAAGTGTGTTTTATAGGTTGGTATGCAGGTGCAAACAATTAGGCAAAATACATCAGTTGTGTAATGCTAATATCCATCCAAAGGCCACAGTAATGTGTAGGATCCAAATTTCAGAATATGATTAGCACAGTGTAACTAAAACTAACTTATTTGACTCAGCCCCGTAAGAAGGCCCTTTTTACATCCATTAGTAAGTGCGGCGGAAAGGGCAGAAAACAGAACCGCGGCCATCTTGGCCCTCAGCTCTCTCTCGTCTAAAGGAGCTACAATCACGTGGTTCCCTGAACCCGTATTTTCCTTGTTCAGCAGACACTAGTTTTAGAAGACAGGCTGAATTGTATTTACGACCGAGAAGCAAGGTCACATCTGCCAAAAGGGAGTACCAAGCAAATTCCTTCGGAACCTGGGACGAGAAGGGAGTCACCCGGTCGACCTTCTATTCTTAAAGATAGTAGCCTTTTTTGTATCATCGAAACTAGATATAGGATGAGCTCATTAGGAGCGCCTGGACTGGCTGGTACTTTTCCACTTATAAGGCTTTGTATGTTGCACTGTAATGTTTAAAAGTATGAGTTTGTCAAGAAGCCAGCAGTCTTCCTCGGCACACCTCTTGGGTGAGGACCGATGAGACTCCTCTATGTAGAGTTTCCTGTTTGGCCAATAAACGCTTGAACCTTCTACGTTGCCAACTGCTCGTTATTTGACTTGCATTGCGGGCCACTGGTAAGTGTGGCCCTTGAGACAGAAAATTGGATACAACAGTTGGCGACCACGAAGGGACCCCGTGATAGGGTCCGGCCTCCCCCGTAATCGGGTGGTAGGTCCGAGGGCGTTTCGGTCGGGTGGGCAGAGAACGAGCTCGAGGGTTCCGCTCCGTGCGCTCGAGCGGGAAGCCCTCTGCTGCTAGTCACCCTTCACCGGGGTCCTACGGGCTCAACTCAGGAAACGGACCGGGTTGGTTGAGAGGAGTTGGCAGCGAAGAACGGACATTCGTACCAGGGTGCACCCGGTGAGTAGAATTTTGATTTGAAAGCACTGGCTACAAGCAGTGCCCGTTTTGGTTTTGAAACACGCGAGGTGGAGCGTGTAGTGGTATTTGAAGCACAGGCTCTAGGGCGGTGCATTGATTTTGAAGTAGGCACTGAGAGGCGGTGCCACTGTTGGTTTGAAGCCCGATTGGTATGGCTGGGCATTGATTTGAAAGTACATGTACATATGGTATGATTTGATGGACCCAAGCTGGGTAGCCGCGAGACATATCCTCGGTGAGGCACAGACCTCCCCGGGACGGCCTCAGTGGTGAACCAGAAAGGCAGTGAGAGGATCCATGGTGTAGTCAGGGATGTCTATTGTGGGAAATGCTACCGATTAGTGTGGGACTGGCTCACTGACTAGGTGGAAAGTGTTGTAACCTCTTGGTTGCGGTTTATGTCATTTGTGTTTGTATTGAACTAATCACCATGCCTTGTTTTAGTAAGTTGAATTGTTTCAGCTGTTGCTGTCGGGCGGGTGACTCTCGGCTAGCTGAGAGTCAGCCTGCCCCGCCGGAAGGCAGTCCCAGCCACTATATGTATGTGAAGCATGGAATTACCCCTTTATTGTTTTGTACTCTGTGGCATAAATATACTAAAAGTAACGAAGAATTGCAATGGCCAAAGACTGGCTCGTTTGACGAGAAAAAGATTGCTTTCTTGCAGGAACAACTGTTCTCCAGACGCAGCCGCCAGGCTATGTTTGATGCCCTGGGTTCGTGGCTGAAAGAATCCAAGCAGCGCCGGATAAGGGAGGAGAAGCGATCTAGGGCTAAGGCAGGACAGAATGTGACTCAGAAGGCCATAGCTTATGACAGGTCTCGAGCAGAAAAAGGAATAGACTGTATGAACCGTGAATTTCGATTGAAGGTAGATAAGAGCTATGTGACTCGGCCCAATGCTGAAGATGAGATAGAGGACTTATTGGATATACGGCCACCACCTCCTTATGTGCCGCAACGGCTGTATCCGGAGGTGGCTGGAGTCTCGGCCCCAACCACGGCCGCACCCTTAGGAACCTCGGGAGCCTCAGCCCCTCCGGCTCCCCCCAGTCCCCCTCCTTCGACAGAGCTCTCCCGACTGTCTACATCTGTGTCGGAGGTGATTACTATGTTACCAGCCCTGTTAACTGCTGCAGCAGCTGGGACTACACAGCTGCCACCCGGGTCAATGACTTCCCCTTCTGCCTTGCCCTCCTCCTCCGCGAGTACTACGCCAGTAGCAGCTGTAACCACTCCGACACGTCCGGTTCCTTTGGCTGAGGGTAAAAGGTTGTTTACTCGTTCGGCCTTGGGAACCGAAGAAAAGGACGCTATTGCTGTGCAGGCATCCCAATGGATGCGGCAACCCATTTATTTATTATCAGATATTTGGAGCACCATGAGGGATTACGAGCCGGTAATGCAGCAGCATGCATTAGAACATATGGCAAACCGCCTTATATCATTATGGGAGCAAGCACACACGGAGGGAAGGGCCCCGGCCATATTATACGATATTGTCACACAAGCCCATAAATCCCGCCTTACCCCCGAAGAAGTGTATGGGAATGTGCAGACCCTGGTGGCGTATAGAACCCGCCTGCAGTCCACTAATCCTATGGGGCTATCCCAGTACCCTATGCGGGAAGTACATCCCATCTACCATCCCGAGATCACGGAAGTGGTAGACGCCCATGGGGTAGTTACCCGTCCCAGAGTGGAGGCGCGCTTCCAGGAACAATGGGTGTACACTCCCTGGAAACGTAGTGAGGTGTTGTCACTAAAAAGTCAGTTACCAGATCCCAGGAAGAATCCCACCGCGTATTACAAAGAGCTTACTGAGGCGGCTTCCTCCGCAGTAATGACGTTGGCAGACATCGAGCTATTCTTCGCTCTACTAGTACCGGTGGACATTTGGCGCCAGGTGCATGATCAAGACCATGCAACCGAATTTGGGGGGACCTGGGAACAGCTACGGGGATGGGATAGAGATCGTAAACCAGGGAATAAGCCCCGGGCGGAAATATTGGCCCTTCCTGATAGGATAATAAATTATATGCATTCACTGATCCCTCCCCGAAAAGTGGACTGGGATAAGTTGACGGCCTGCAAGCAAAAGAAGGATGAGAGTGTATCTGATTTCTTTACGAGATTTGAGGGAGTTTTCATTGACTTCAGTGGACAGGACCTAGCCACTGAAGGAGGGGTACGGTTGTTCGTGAATCGATTTGTGACCAATCTGCTGCCAGAGGTGTCGGCTCGATTACAGGCTGCCGAAAGCACCTGGACAACCACCACCCCGTCGACAATATTGAGTATGGCTCAATATTATGAACATCGGGAGAATGAAAGCAAGGACAGGACAGAAAAGAAGTCGAAGGACTTGAAGACTCGAGTATTGTTACAGCAAGTAGAGAGAGGACGGGGAAGAGGGAGAGGGTCACAGAATTTTGCTTCGAGAGGGGCGGGTCCGCCGCAGACGATGGGACGGACAGATTTGGGCATAAATCAATGTGCTTTCTGTAAACAGGAGGGGCATTGGCGAGCCCAGTGTCCGTTACTATATGAACAGAACAGTGCTCCGAGAGGACGGGGAAGGGGACGTTTCTCCGGACAGCGAGGGGGATCTACGAGATCAGAGCATTCGGCGACAGGTGAGATAGGTCAGAACTGTTTTGATCACGGTCAGGGAAAGCAGTATTATAATGACGATTACGTGGTAGGCGAAGGATCAGGTTATTCTCAAGCATAGGACAGCCAAAGACAGAGTCAGGGGCAGGTGTCGATTCCAATTGATCAAGCTGGACCTTATGTTCATGCCCGATTACTGAATGCATCGGGTAAGTTTCTAGTTGACACTGGGGCCATAAACAGTTCTGTTTCACGTGCCCTAGTCCCGGGGGCTGCTCTGTCTGGCCAGAATAATGTGTCTGTGGGGTTTTCTGGAACTCCGGTGGTAAGCCCCATCTCAGAACCGCTCCCCCTTACCCTGGGGCCGGTATCAATAGACTCACCTTTTCTTTTAACCTCCCAGTGTGGAGAGAACCTTTTAGGCATGGACCTATTGAAAAGATTACATGCTCACATCTATTGTTCCCCAGAGGGGGTCTACCTGACCATAAAAGACCCTTCTCCCCTCTCTGCACAATGCTTATCTAAAACAGAACCACTACCACCAGAACTGGCGAACATTCCGGAAACCCTCTGGGCGACCGGAGACACTGATGTGGGCCATTTACGAATAACCCCAGTATCGATTACTTTAAAACAGGACGCTCAGTTGCCGAAGATTTCCCAGTATAAAATTGCCCCTGCTGGGGAACGGGCTCTAAAGGCTATCATTTACGATTTGATAAAAACCGGAGTAGTGGAAGAAACGACCTCTAATACATGTAATAGCCCTATTCTTCCGATTCTTAAACGAGCCCCGACACAAACGACTCCTGATTATGCTGATACCTATCGATTTGTGATTGACCTCCGAGAAATCAATAAGATCGTGGTACCCCAGTACCCTGTGGTACCTGATATTAACTCCGTCCTGACAATGATTCCTCCAACGGTGAAATTTTTCTCAGTTATTGATTTAAAAAACGCTTTCTTTAGTATCCCTATACATCCAGACAGCCGCTATCTTTTCGGCTTCACATTGGGGGGCCGTAGCTTCAGATTCTGTCGCGCCCCCCAGCGGTTTACAGAAAGCCCCAGTATCTATAGTCAGGCACTGAAAAGGATACTGGACACCTTGAGCTTGCCGCCAGGTAATGTATTACTCCAGTATGTTGATGATCTCCTGGTGGCCTCTGATACTGAGGAAGGCTGCCGGACGGCAACAGTGGAATTACTACAGCATTTGGCAAAACATGGTAATAAGGTATCACTGTCAAAATTCCAATATTGTCGACCGGAGGTGACCTATCTCGGTCATCTCCTGTCGAAGGAGGGAAGGCGATTGACCTCGGAACGTATTGCATCCATTACTAACATGTCTGTTCCTCGCACGCAACGTGATGTCCGCGCTTTGCTTGGCATAACCTCTTACTGTCGCCAGTGGATTCCTAACTACTCTCTCATCACTAAACCTTTCTTGTATTTGATCACCAAAGACGTGCATGAACCCCTATCTTGGACTGATGAGTGTCAAATGGCTTTCCTTTCTCTAAAGGCTGCTTTATGTTCTGCTCCTGTGCTTGGCACCCCAGACTACCGGAAGCCTTTTGTGCTCTATGTGCATGAGGTGGACGGTTGTTCGCTCTCAATGTTAACACAGGACTTTGGAGGTAAGCAAAGACCCTGTGCATATTTCTCAGCGGTTTTGGACAACGTCGCCAGAGCACTTCCCAGCTGCTTGAGAGCCACGGCCGCAGTAGCGATGGCGATCAGGCAGTCGGAAGGGCTAGTCCTAAATACGGATCTAACAGTAATGGTACAACATGCTGTGGACGTATTGTTAAACAGAACTCAGACGCAGCACTTAACTAGTGCGCGTCTTACGGGGTACGAATTGACCCTGTTTGCACCTCACATAACCATTAAAAGATGTATGACTCTGAATCCTGCCACGTTGCTACCCCTTCCCCCGGGAGAAAGTGGCCAGGATGTACATGATTGCATATTCCGGACTGAAGAAGAGACAAAGGGCCGGATAGATCTAACAGACACCCCCTTATCGGAACCCCAAGGAGAATTGTATGTTGATGGCTCATGTTTTAAATTGCCCAACGGTAATACGGTTGCGGCCTATGCAATTACCACCTTGCGGACCGTGGTAGAGGCGGCCAAAGTACCATATCTTTCCGCCCAAGCGGCTGAATTAATCGCACTACTTAGAGCGTGTGAGTTGGGAAAGGGACTGAGGTTGAACGTCTACACCGATAGCCAGTATGCTTTCGGTGTAGCCCATAGTTTTGGGAGGTTGTGGGCAGAACGAGGGTTTCTTACGTCTCATGGTGAAAAGATAAAGAATGGACAATTGGTCGAACGGCTGCTGGCCGCATTACCTTTGCCAAAAGCCCTCGCCATTTTAAATGTAGTGCCCATAAGGCTGTAACCAATGATGTTGGGAGGGGTAACGCTTTTGCAGACAAGATTGCTAAGGAAACTGCCCAGTCAGATACCCCCTCCATGTTCGTAGTTAGTCAGTGCAGAAAGATGGTAGAAGCAGACACTTTTCGAAACACTGTAGATAGTGTGAGAGAGTTGCAAAAAGAAGCCACCCCAGAGGAACTACAGTATTTGCAGGAGCAGGTGGGGCGGTTAGACGAGAATGGGTGTTGGACGGATTTATCGGAAAAATGCAGATGGCTGTTACCGAATGCATTCGTGAATGCGGTGGTGGCCATGGCACATGGTCCCGCTCACGTCGGGGTCCGAGGCATGTGTGCAATGTTGGACCCTGTATGGTACAACATTAATATCCAGAAAACGGCTAGAAATCTGGTCCAGCATTGTATGATTTGCCTCCAGCATAACCCGGGGGTAGTACCCCTGTGTTGTCAGGAAGTTTTGCCCCACCTACCTTGCCTTTCGAGGTACTCCAAATGGATTATATACAACTGGAACGGGTTAACAACCTTAAATATGTTCTGGTGGTAATCTGTACCTTCAGTAAATGGGTGGAAGCATACCCCACTAGAGAAAACACAGCTATAGCAACTGCCAGAGCCCTAATAAAGGAGTTCTTTCCCCGATTCAGGTTACCACGAGTAATCTGGAGTGATAATGGGACACACTTTAATGCCAACTTAGTTCAGCATGTATGTAAAGGTTTGGCAATACGACAGAAGTTCCACTCGCACGGCACCCACAATCAGCAGGCCTAGTTGAGAAATATAATGGGATCCTGAAGCTAAAATTAGCTAAACTACAGGACACGACTGGCCTGAAATGGCCCGATCTTCTGCCATTGGCCCTATTGTCTGTAAGAACCACCCCTCATTCTCGGAGTGGGATTTCCCCTTACGAGGTGGTTTTTGGGAGACCAGCTAATGTATGGGGGGTGCCCCGGTCCAAGTCATTTAGGGATATTGAGTATCCTATGTTGGCCGACTACCTTTATGCGTTAACTAAAGATCTCCGTTCTATCCACCAACAGATTTCAGCAGTACTGCAGCCTCTGCCGGAGAGCCCCGGACACAGCATCGAACCAGGTCAGTGGGTCCTAATTCGGAACTACCAGCGAAAGTCGAGCTTGGAACCCCGCTGGACCCGGCCACATCAAGTGCTTCTGGCCACGAGGACGGCGGTAAAGGTCGAAGGGAGGCAGCATTGGATTCATGTTTCCCATCTGAAGCGTGTCCCGCTTCCCTTGCCCGAGGATTGCCAGGACCAAGAGGAGACCAAACGGCACAGAGGTGAGCACGACGCCGAAGAGCCGCCCTCCCCCGAAGCCCACGGAGAAACGGAAGGGCAGGGAGAGAGGGCTACGAGTTCGGAGTCAGCTGTGGCAAATAAGGCCCTGCCTGGGGACCAAACGCGTGACCAGGAGGGCCACACACCTTGTTCCTTCTCTGATCCCACTGTGCCCATTTTGTTCATAAATCCTGAAACCCCTGGTCACACCCGATACCACCTGCGGCCCCGCAAACGGAATGAGATCCCCCGGTCCGGCTTACCATAAAAGGTGAAGCCTGAGTTAAGGGACCTAGGGGATTATATGAACACTGGACTGAACTCGTGGAGGGCGTAGAACTATAAGTGATAGCCCTGTTCAGAAAGAAGATAGAGACATTGATAGTAAAAGGGGCCCAGGTAATCCTCCTCTTCGACCAGAGTTGCGTCAAGTGCAGCTCCCACGTGAGAAGTTTTTTGCACCCTTGATTTTTATCTTTTCTTTTCTCTGATACGTCTACTGTTTTGGAATGCTAAGAGTCTGCCTGTGAGGCTCTAACTCGGACACAGGAAAGAAACACCCTCCGGCAGAATGGACTGCGTGTAGTTTTTCTTTTGTTCTCATTGTTTCCCGAGCTTAGAACTGGACTTTTAGTGAGAATGTATCCCTTTGCTCGTTTCGCCCTTGAAGAAGAGCGTCCCATAATCCCCCGCCCTAGATATGCACATTTACCAATGTTTTCCACATGGAGTTTGCGTGCTAAAATTGTGTTTATTTCTATAATAGCCGTGTCATTTCTATTATGTTTAGGATTATTCATTTATCTAGAATTCCGCCACCCAGTCCATACCTTGGTGTTGACTACCCCCACTCCTCAGGAACACCATTTTCAGACTTTGGCCCCTCACAAAGAAAGGCATCGCCAGACTTATGTACATAATGCCTTCATAGAGATGCTGCATCAGACTCACAGTTCCACGAATGTCACCGATTGCTGGGTATGTGGCCTCCTCCCTTCAGTAATGCATAAGCATGATTTGTTTATATCCATGCCGTTGTCACATCTAGGGAGCTGTGAAGCTTGGTTTAGATTGTTGTCTATGATATATGAGCATTATACTGTGGATGCGCATAGATTCTCGGAGAACGATTATGACCTAATCCTGGCCTACATAGAGAGGCATCAGGGATTCACTCCCAATGCAGAAGGCACTGATGGCACTTTAGATCCAACAGCCTGCATGAATGTGTACATGGACCATGAGAATGATACTTGGCTAAGGGATGAGATATTAGATTTTGTATCCTTCAATTTCACCGAGTACTTCAGATATTTTCAGGAACGCAATGTCTCCGAAGACAAGATTATACCTGTCCCTGTACTAAATACGTCATCCTCCTTTTGTTCCGGCCACTTGTTCGTAGGATTTAGCAGATGTAACTACACTTATCGATTACGGACTTTTAGTAGTACTCCCATTTTGACTCCCCCGAACATATATTTCGTATGTGAGGAGAATGCTTACACCTGGCTTCCCAGGGGATGGTCGGGCAGGTGTTATCTGTCCTTCCTCTATCCTCCTGTTTATATTGCCCCCTCCGATTACCACAATCTCATTCATTGAATAAAAGAAGTCTGTTATCCCTATCCATTGATAATGATGTCACTGATCAAACGGATACCCCGGCCCAACATTTCGTAGACATTATGAAAGGGGTCCTACCTATATGGGGCCCTATCCTCACTAGTAAGGAAATCAGAAGGCTGTCCAGGGTGGTGGAGGGAGTAGTCAATACCACGGCCGGGATATTGACTAATATCATTGTTGAGCTTCAGGCGACCCGGCTTGTGACTCTTCAAAATCGTCTTGTTTTAGACGTCATACTGGCTGACCGCGGAGGAGCATGCCGGGTGATCGGGAGTTCCTGTTGTGTATATATACCTGACTCCGCCCCTTCGGTTCATTTAGCCATTCAGAAACTCCACCGACTGGCATCAGAAATCCATACCGAGACTGGTACCTGGTCTCTGTCAACTTGGTTCTGGGACCTTCTGACCACCTGGGGGTGGAAACTATTCATGTTTCTGTTGGGTATTGTGGGTTTCCTCTTTACCTGCTGCATTTGTATCCAATGTGGCCCTGCCTGTTGTTCCTATTGTGCCACCCAATTTCGCTCTGCACTACCTAAATCCCCACCTACCCAAGCTCATGCCCAGATGACTCAGAAAGAAATTCATGATCTAATGCAGATAGATGAGGGTATCTTTGAGGATTAGTCATACTTATTTTTATTTTATTTTAGCTACACTATGCTAAAAGGGCCGTTCTGTAGGATCCAAATTTCAGAATATGATTAGCACAGTGTAACTAAAACTAACTTATTTGACTCAGCCCCGTAAGAAGGCCCTTTTTACATCCATTAGTAAGTGCGGCGGAAAGGGCAGAAAACAGAACCGCGGCCATCTTGGCCCTCAGCTCTCTCTCGTCTAAAGGAGCTACAATCACGTGGTTCCCTGAACCCGTATTTTCCTTGTTCAGCAGACACTAGTTTTAGAAGACAGGTTGAATTGTATTTACGACCGAGAAGCAAGGTCACATCTGCCAAAAGGGAGTACCAAGCAAATTCCTTCGGAACCTGGGAGGAGAAGGGAGTCACCCGGTCGACCTTCTATTCTTAAAGATAGTAGCCTTTTTTGTATCATCGAAACTAGATATAGGATGAGCTCATTAGGAGCGCCTGGACTGGCTGGTACTTTTCCACTTATAAGGCTTTGTATGTTGCACTGTAATGTATAAAAGTATGAGTTTGTCAAGAAGCCAGCAGCCTTCCTCGGCACACCTCTTGGGTGAGGACCGATGAGACTCCTCTATGTAGAGTTTCCTGTTTGGCCAATAAACGCTTGAACCTTCTACGTTGCCAACTGCTCGTTATTTGACTTACATTGCGGGCCACTGGTAAGTGTGGCCCTTGAGACAGAAAATTGGATACAACAAATGGTACACTGACCGCGTCCCAAGACGGAATTCCTCTGTTGGGACTCTGCCGCTAGCAAACCGCCAGCACAACTGTGAAATTTGAGTAGGCTCAGTGCAACCCCACTCCCCTGAAGACGATGGAATACTATTCTCCAGCAGAGTTGTCCGCAGTGTCGGCAGTGGTGAGCAGTGTTAAAGACGGTAAATACTTTGTTGATGCAAAAGGTATAAGAATGCTTGCTGTGGGTTAAATGAAAACCTATTTATACTTTGGTTGGACGACTTTCGCCATGCCGGCGATGTTTCTTTGATGCTTCCTTTCTGCTCTCAGTCGGTTCAGTAGCTAAACATATAGCTTGAACAGCACCGCTCCGCTGCAAATTTCACTAAGCGGTAAAAAGAGTTGGAGAGAAACTGGGAATGAGACACCACTAGCTGATCTTTACAGCCGATTGCAAAAAGACTCGATGTGTTCCGTTTCTGTGTGAACTTTAAAGGCAGCAACTCTTTTTACCGCTTTGTGAAATTTGCAGAAGAGCGGCGCTGTTCAAGCTATATGTTCAGCTATTGAACCGACTACGAGCTGAAAGGAAGCATAAAAAAAAATTGCCGGCATGGCGAAAGTCGTCAAACCAAAGTACAATTAGTTTTACGTTTCACCGATAACAAGCATTCTTATACCTTTTGTTAAAGCACCGCCCGTCTGGCGCAAATCGAGCCACCCACATTTTAACCTGCCTCTTCTCGCCTGCAACGTGCAAATGTATTTCTCTATTCAATCAGATATACCAGTGCACGCCCTGAAGAGAATCCCACAAACCACCTTAGGAATCAAAATGCGTCGGCGTTACACAAAGCGGGGACTTTCGCTTTTAATTTGTTTTCCCCCAGTAGAAATGTTATTTGAATTGTGTCAATACTGGGCCTAATGTCTCTTTTCCCCATGGGTAGTAGCTTCTTGAATTTGTTACACAATGTGGATGCTAAAGGTTGTCCTAGTAGCTGCTCCGTTTGTGAACTAAGACTGGTAAAATAATGTTTAGATAATTGTTGTTATGTATCAGGCTTCATGTATTGTTTGTTACATCACATTACTTCATCACAAAGTCTGTATGTCTTTGCTTTATTTGTTGCCATAATATGTATAATTTGCTCTTGGCTGAAACGTATCCGCACTTACCTGACCCATGATTAAAATGTGGAGTAAAGTGTACAGAACGAAGTAGCAAATAAATGCTTCAAGCCCTTATAAATTGAATTGATGGCCTTTAGTCTGTTACATTGGTCTAGCAGCATTCGAATGTGAAGGCTAGGACACCCCACTTTTTTCTTAGTTCACTACGGCCCCTACCAGCCACCTAGGGCCAAACCCCTTGTTGCTATTAAACTTTGAAAAAGTGGCATTTTCAATCGTGTGACTTAAAATCTGACTTTATCATTAAAGAGGGTCTTAAATTACAATTTCTTAGACACCAAACAGGATATTTCTACCTGCTCCCAAACAAAGGCTACCAAATATTAAATGTAATAAGGTACCCCAAAGTTATCCTATGGGAGAGGTAGGCCTCACAGCAGTGAAAAACAAATTTGTGAGTTTTTCACTATCAGGACATGTAAAACTTAAAAGTGTGTGTCTAACGTTTTACATACAATGCACCCTGCCCTATGGGCTATTTAGGGCCTACCCCATGGGTGACTAATATGTATTAAAATGGGAGTTTTAGGTTTCACAAAATGTTTATTTTTCATGTCGAATAGGCAGTTTAAAACTGAGTACAGGCTGCAGTGGAAGGTCTGAGACATGTTTTATGGGGCTACTTAAATGGGTGGTGCAATAAGTGCTGCAGGTCCACTAGGACCATTTAATTTACCAGCCCTGGGTATATGACATACCACCTTACTGGGGACTTATAAGAAATCTAAATATGCCAATCAGCTGTAAGCCAATGTTACCATGTTTTAGTGAGTAAGCACAAGCACCTTTGGATTGTTTATGAGGGTAAAGTGCACAAAATCTAAAGGCAATAAAAAAAAAAAATCTGCAAAAATAGGAGCGGAGACAGCAAAATGTTTGGGGGAAGACCATCGTAAGGCTGACAGGTCTAACACATCCCATTCCAGTCTACTCTGACAATAAATTAACATGTTCCAGAGAATTCAGGAAATTACATTCTGGTTAAAGTACATTTCTAAGTTGCCAGAACTGCGAGAAAGGAATTGTGAGGTAAATGTAAATCCGTATTTATAAAGCACAAACTACTCACCCTTACGGGTCTCAAGACGCTGGGGGCCGTCGTGGAAATTAAGGGCCATATTATCAAGGAACGGCGATAACGTTATCGGCACTTTAGCGGCAGGAAACTGCCGCTAAAGCGGCGATAATGGGCTTGATAATATGCCCTGGAGAATTCCCATAGAAGCCCAGGTTCTGGTGTGAACATGGGCTTCTATGGGAATTCACAAGGACATATTATCAAGCCCATTATCGCCGCTTTAGCGTCAGTTTCCTGCCGCTAAAGCGGCGATAATGTTATCGCCGTTCCTTGATAATATGGCCCAAAGTGAGCTATTGCCCAGAGTCACATGATGGTGAGCAGAGCTGCCGCCGGAGCTAGGGATCAAACCGTGAACCCTGTGCTCCGAAGTCAGCTGCTCTGGCCACTGCACCACACCTCTCCAGTGAGACTAAAGGAAGAATAAGTGTGAATTTGTGGAGACGGTTCTGACAAGGAACTGTAAAAATATATGTTAAAAGTGGTACCTGGTACAAAGAATGACAAGAAAAGAAATTTCTACAGTGGTATTGACAGCATGCCACCACCAGCAACTCAATTTCCTTTTAATCATACTTTCCAGTCATTAAGGTCACCACATCAGTATACAAATCTGTGAGAGGGTTATTTCAAACCCTACAGTACTTGGTATTTAGTTGAATGTGAAACAAAGTGTTTAGTTAGCAACTGAATTTCTACATTTGGTTTAACTGAAATTGCATTTACCTTTGCTGTCTGTATTTCTTCCTGAACTTATTGATCACTACTTCTAAGAACTGATTTCTTTTTTCTAACCTGTAAAAAAAAGACAGAAAGTTTGACTATAAACATTTTAAAAGCACTGACAAAGCTAACAGGTCTGGTGCTACATGCCAGGCGATTGGCTTTCTCAGTGAAAGTTTTGTTTTTTCACAGGTTTTGAAAACCTTTATTGATTTGAAGCTACTGTGTCCGTGTCAATCTAAAAATAAAAACATTGGCTAAAAGCAAAAATATTGTTTGGTCTCATTCATTCATCAAATTTTTATTTCGATTTATAAAACCATAAAAGAAACATAGTATACAATTTATACATATTTGTTGATAAAGCACAGTTTAAAGTACGAGACATTCCTTTAGTGCCGCCATAGACAAATGCTAAAAGATTTTGTATTAAGAATATTAAAAATGACACCGGCAAACGTTGTAACAAATAAATTAGAATGCATTAAAAATGCTAAGCTTCTAATCCTATATAGTTAAAACGTAAGGAGAATAAATTCCAGGTTGGGGCAACAAAACACAATATCAAAGCATACATTAGGAAAAAAGTGTTTTAGAGTCGAGACAGCAACCAAAGTGCGGGTGCTTTGATAGTGCTTGTAAAAAAACTGGAACCAAACTAGGCAAGCACAGCCATTTGTCCGATCAGACCTCTATGCAATTTAAAGGTGCAAGTGCATATTAGAAATTACAGTTCCACATTACTTTTTTTAAACATTAAAATTTCAGGCCTTCTTTCTCTCTTAATATACCCACAGCGAATAAATATCTACTGACACTAAAAACGATTTTCTGTATGGTATCGGTTTTTAGTATTCTAAACGCTTCAGAACAAGACCTAGTTCCCAGGTTTTGATAAATGGGTTGGCCCTCCTCCAGAAGATCATCAATGCGGTCTAGCACACAGTTGTTAGCTGCCGATCTATCTATGGGCAACTTTTGTTCTACTACATTTTGAACGAGGCCCATCAGACTTCACAGTTCCCTCGATAGTGGTAGACTTCCTTTTCCCCATTCTGCCAAAGGAGAATAAAACCCAGTACAGTTAGATAAAAAGCAGTCGTAGTCTTTAGACAGCCCAACAAGTACTTGTTTATATGTAAACCAAATTAATGTACTAGACGATACAGCAAAATGGCAAAATGCCAGAAATACGTATTTGGAAACTATTTCAGAACTCACGATTAATGTTTTGTCAAGTCGGGGGGGGGGCGCTAGAGAGCGCAAAGCAAAATGGCCGCACTTCTGTGAGGCTCTGCCATACTGAGTCATCATCCGCCAAATATCTGCTGCATGTACTGGCCTGTATGCCTGCCTGACGACGAAAGGGCTCCCTCCCTGCTCTCTGCCTTTGCCCATGGTGATTGCGGGCCTGAGAGGGCTTGATAGCGGGTAAAAATCTCCTGACCTTGCTCTGCTGTCGGCCAGAGGAAGATGGCGGCTGCCGGGTCGTGGTAGGCGGCGCTGTCGCTGAGGGTCGGAGAGCGGTGGCTGCTGCACGTCTCCCCATTGCCATTGGGGAATCGGTGCCTGAGGCGATTCCTGTTGGTGTGCGGCTCTATTGGTGGGAGTGAGGCTGGCTGCCCCCCGTGCGGCCACCGTCCAACTGAAGCGAGGAGAGGAGCGGCGGCGCCTGGAGGACTGTGGGGCGGCGGTCCTTGTCGGCTGAGGCAGCCCCCTGCGAGGAAGCGGAGCGCCGCAGGATCCGTCGCGCGCCCGTCGGCGCCGGCTGTGGTGAGTGGGTTCAGGGCCTGGCGGAGGTCTGGGCTGTGGCGGCGGGATTGGGCCTGCAGCCGGGCCGCGGCCCGCGAACTGCGGCTGGTGCGGGGGGCGCCCACAGCGTTCCTGCTGGGCCCGAGCGAGTCTGGGCGTGATCTCCTGCTGGGCCCGCTGCCGGCGCGGCTGCCTGCTCTTCGTTGCTGCAACCGGGAGGTGAGCCACCCACCTCGAACTCTGGTGCGTGGTTGCTGAAGGCACCGTTGATCCTGACATCTGCAGGGTGCCTCATATTACTATCTCCTGGACTGGGGTGCGTGTAGCCTCCCCTCAGTTCCCTCTACTGCCTCTCAGCGCTGCCTGGCTGCAACTTTGGTGAGCTCTTGCCGGGGCAGCGAGAGATCCGGCGGTTCTCCATTTTGAATCCCAGTACTGGCCTGCGGTGATGCCTGAAGCCCATTGAGTGAGCCATTTTTGAGGTCTGGGGCGCACTATCTCCTCTATCACTTGCTTCCCCCCGCGCTGGACTCTCCCGCTGCCATAACCTCGGTGGACTATTGCTGGTGACGCGGGGGAGCCACTGGCCTCTGGGATACGTTATTGTGGAGGCTAATCGAGGAGACCAGTGCCAGCTGCATGTAGCTATGTGAGCACGTGGGGCTATCTCTGGGCATTGCTGGTTGACTTGCTCTCCCCAACTACCACGCCTCTCTGCCTTGGAAGGTCCGGGCTGTCGGGGGCCATGGGGCGCATATGGCCAGGTTTAAACTGGGGTGGCATGGTGAGCAAAAGAAGGATGGATTTAACCCAGATCTCTTGACTGGGGGTGAATGTTTTGATTTGTTCTGCATTCCGTCCATCAATTGTGTGTCTTTTGCTATGGTCCGAACATAGACGACCCCTCGTTCTACTTGGATGTGTGGCGCCGGATTTCGCTCTTCCCACCGGTGCAGATTATATGGGGAGGGGATTTTAATCTCTGCTTAGACACCACTATGGACCGCTTTGGCGGTAGTGAGGCCCGACACAAGCGCGCCGCGGAGGTTCTACGGGGGCTTTTAGACACTGGACACCTGTATGACGTCTGGCGAACTCGTCATCTCGTGGACCGCCAGAGCACTTTTGCTTCCTCGTGCATGGCTCGTGGTCCCGTATAGATTTCTGGCTGGTCTCGGAGTCTGTTTGCGCTTGGACGGCGGCGGTGTTGCATGAGGCCCGTACTCTCTCGGATCACTCTCCGGTTCTATTGACGTTGCAGATGCCTATGTACCGGACACCTCCGTTTGCCAGGCGGCTGCAGCTCTCAGAGCTCACGGACTCTGTTTTTAAACAGAAAATAGCGGAGGTCATAAAAAATTTCTTTCAGGAGAATGAGGGGACGGTAGACAGTGCGGGGATGCTCTGGGAAGTGTTCAAGGTGACTATGCGGGGGGCTTGCATCGGTGCCCAGTCTGGGGTTTTGTGCGACATCCGTCGGCGAATTAAGAGACTGGCATCTGATATCTCCGCACTGGACGCTGACCCCACCCCTGCTAAACTGGCCACCATACGGGAACTGGTCACGGAGCATAACCAGACTGTTGACCAGGAGTTGCTGCATTGCTCTCGGAGTAGCGCGATATTATGGAGAGGGAGGTCGCCCTGGCCGCTCACTGGTGCAGAAATTGTCGGAGCCGAGGGACCAGGAGCAAATAACGGAGGTTATTGATGAAACTGGGGATGTCCATCACTCGACTGCTGAGCTCTGAGACGTCATGCTACAATATTATACTCGCCTCTATGCTGCCAAAGAGACCCCGCCGCCGGAGGCGAAACACGAGTACCTTGATGATGTGGCGCTTGGGTGGCTCTCCGTGCGACAGCGGGATTATCTGGTGCAGACCTTCGATGAAGAGGATGTGCGGGATGCAATCCTGTCACTGCCGACCTGTAGGGCTACGGGTCCGGACGGGCTGCCCAGTGAATTTTATAAGACTTATGTGGCAGAACTCACCCCGCAGCTCTTGGAGGTTTATGCGGAAGCCTATGAAACTGGGCAGCTGCCCCCCGTCTCTCCGGGAGGCCCTACTGGTCACTCTTCTAAAGTCAGATAAGCCATCCAATCAGTGTGGGTCATACAACCCGTTATCTATGATTAACATAGATGCAAAGGTCCTAGCAAAAATTATTGCCACCAGAAAGCAACCTTTGATTCCCCTGTTGGTGCTGCCGGACCAATCGGGGTTCGTGACGGAGCGATCCACTACTCATAATCTGCGTACACTCTTCCCCACCTTGCACTATTTTGAGCCCGACTTTCAGGCGGTGGCCGTACTCCTCGATGCGGCCAAGGCCTTCGATTCATTACAGTGGTCATTTATGTTTACTGTGCTGGAGAGGATGGCCTTCCCCCCCTTGCTCCGGGTACTGTACAGTGAGCCCGTCGCCAGGGTTCGAGTAAATGGGTGGGTGTCTTCATTGTTTCCTATCGGAGGGGGCATGAGGCAGGGCTGCCCGCTGTCACCTATGCTTTTTGCCTTGGCACTGGAGCCCCTCGCATGCAAACTGCGGCAGCGACACGCTGCAGCTGCACTGCGGTTTCGACAACGGCCTTTGATAGTCTCTCTCTACGCCGATGACATCCTGTTATATGTCAGAGAGCCCGAGGTCCACCTATCTGTACTACTCCGGGAATATGTCCAATTTGAGTGCTTCTCTGGCCTGGGGATCTAAGTCGGTGGTGTTTCCCCTAACTGCGTTCACCAAAGAGGTGGAGTTGGATTTTCCACTGACATGGACCACTGACCCAGTGAAGTATTTGGGTGTTTGGGTGCACAGGGAACCTGCCATCGTGATCTCTGAAAATTACGTCCGTACGCTGTCTCGCATCACTGAGCAGGTTGCAAGATGGACCCACCTGCCCCTCTCCCTGGCGGACAGGATTGCGGTGATAAAAATGGTCTTTCTGCCTAAACTACTGTACTTCTTTATTAACATCCCTATCAAGCTGAACGTTGCGTTTTTCCGCACCCTTCAGTCTGTGTTGCTTACGTTTGTGTGGGGAGGTAGGAAGCCAAGGTGTTGATGGGATTTGTTGGTGCAGCCCTTCGAACAAGGAGGCTTTGAGGCACCTGATCTTCGCCTTTACTATTTGTGTGCCCAGGCACAGTTCGCGCATTACTGGCATTTCCCTCCGCGGTATCAGCCACATGTGGCTATAGAGTCGGACGCGGTGCTGCCTGTGCCGCTGCAGGCGGAGACACTTTCGGGGGGCGGGCGGCCCGCGGACTGAGATCAACCCTACGCAGTGCACGGCGTGGGCCTGGCACATGCTTGCGATAAGAGCTCAACTCCCTTATCTATAAGCACCCTTATTGCCGTTACTCTCCCACCCCAATATCTCGGCGGCTCGGGAGGCGTCTGCCTGGCGAGAGTTGGCTGCGGCTGGCATACACTGGATGGGTGATTTATATGTGAAGGGTAGATTTAAAATGTTAGGGGAGGCACAGACTGGCCCTGAGCGGGGCTTTATGTTTAACTTCACATATGTTCGGGTTCGCCAGGCTACCCGCACGGCGTACCCGGGTTACTCTGCTGAGCCTACCACCTTGGGCGCTCTGCAGGTGCTGCTGACAGGAGCTAGCCGACAGAAATTAGTTACTCGACTCTATAATTCCTCTCAGCGCAAACGTGATATTGGGGTACACCCCTCCTGCTCCGGTTGGCAGGCGGCGCTGGGTGCTCCTGTTGCGCTGGAGGTCTGGACCGCGTGTTGTTGGCTCACTAGCCGACTGACGGACAATTGTAATCTCCGCATTATACACTTTAAGTTCCTGCACCAGGTATATTATTCCCCTTTGCAGCTATACACGTATGGCCTCAAGGAAACTTCCAATTGTGTGAGATGTGGGTAGAGGGTGCGGACTTTCTCCATGTTGCCTGGCTGTGTGGGAGTGTATTTGCTTTCTGGACGACAGTGGTGGCCTTTCTGTCTGATGTCATGCTGGAGTCTGTGGACTGCTCTCTAGTGGTTTGTTTGTTGGGGTATGTCAAATGTTTTAAGCCCTGCAACAGGAGACTTGTTGCCATTGCCACTCTGTTTGCTAAAAGGGCAGTGGCGCAATGCTGGGGGGTAAAAACGTTGTCCACTGTAAAGAAGTGGCTCCGGGACCTGGTGTTCTGTAAAACGCAACTGCAGACTTATGAGGAGGAACTGCCGGAATCCTCTCGTCCGAAGGATTTTTGGGCCCCATTGACTGAGTAGCTGATGTACCATCCTGACATATTGTGAGCCCTTCAGTTGTCTCCCATAGCTTCATTAGAATGGGGGCGGGCCTTTTGGCTAATAGGTACACAATTCTGTGGGAGGGACTCCGCCTAATGCTGACTCTATCTTGGTTTATACTGTCAAATGCAGATTTGCTGTCCACAGTGTACTGTCTCTATGCTGCTGTTCCACTAGGGAGGGATGGAGGGGGAGGGTAGGGGGGAAGTTGTAGGAGTTATATGTTTCCTCTGCCTTCAATGATCCTGTATTGTAGAATGTATGCTTTATTTGAAAATTCAATAAATACATTTAAAAAAAAAATGTTTTGTCAAGTCAAATTGTCCCAGGACCAGCAAAAGTTCTTGCAGAATCAAGGGGGATGGCGTCTGCTCCTGTCCACGCACGTCCCGGCACTATGGGGGCTGGAGTGCCCTGACTGGCGGTGCTGCTGGCGGTGCTGCTGGAAAGGACAAAGCTGCAAGAATGGGCTCTATCACGCAGCGGGCCTTTTATTGCGCTATATAGCGCCGGTAAAATCAGCAGCAGGTGTGAGAGATAATGCGGGTTGCATTCGATGCTTCTCCGGCTCTTGGGACACGTAGTCCCCGATGATAATTCTATTTTTTGGTCTCAAAAAGAACACTTACATAGTCTGGCCCTTAAAAGAAAACAGAGGGCCCAATTCATAAAGGTAACCGTACACCTTTGTGTAAGTTTACTATTTTTTGGGTATGCTCTAAGGTAAACTTAGATGAAAAGTCTAATTTTACTACTTTTTATATTTACAAATGTAAACTTAGACCAAAAATCTAACATTACTAGCAGTAACTTACATTTGTGAATACTCAAAAGTAGTAAAGTTAGACATTTGGTCTAAGTTTATCTTTAACTTACACAAAAGTGTAAGTTTACCTTTGTGAATCGGGCCCTTTGTGTGTGGATGTGCCTCTTGTGCAAGGGCAGAATTATGTCACTCACAGTAAACCTAGGTAATGGCTGTAGTGGGCGAATCCATTACACCATGATGTAAGCTGTAGTGGGCGAAAGAAAAATGTGGCTGACACAATGAAAGAGCAACGGATTAAGGGGGAATGATTAAAGCTTCTATAAATAAGTACAGTATGCATATAATTTTAGTAAAAATCAAAAGGTCTTGGCTAACACCAGACCTAATTACACTTTGGTAAAACATTGATAATGTTTGCTGCTCTCTTAAAGAAAAGTTGACAAGTATTGTGGAGGATAATGCATTGTGACTTTAAATTTAAGGAACTAAAGAAGCAAGACGTTCTGTATAAAATCCTGCTGATCTGCTCTTAGAAGCTTACAAGAAAAGCCAGATGTGCTGTTGTTGATTCAGCACTTTGGAAATCAGCAAACTGTTTTGCCCAATGCAGTGCTTAATTAGAGTCAGTGTTGCAAGTGGGCATCACTGGTACTCCTTTTAGGGGAACGGAACAAACAAGCTACATATGTTCGGTAACAATATTTCTAGTGGATACTCTAAACGCAGATTCCTCACCTAAGAATATCCCCTGGATGCCAACCTGGGCCTTGAGAATTTTTCCAGCAATAACCCCACTCTCTGATAGGTGGCTACATTCAACTGCCACCCTGCCGCTAGTTTCCTGTCTTTTTCCTTTATGCACCATTAGACAAGGAGTATAAAACAATTGCTGATGACCGCATACTGATCGCTAACTGGAGACCGTTTTAGATGTTAAAAAGAGACCACTCCATAGAAAGGGGAAAGTGGGATGGCAGGGGGAATCTGAGGTTAGATAGAGAATCCGCCAGAAAGAGCATTACTGAAGGTAAGTAACTTGTTCTTCTGATTAATACTTCTAATCCCAGATTTCTATTTCTTTTTAATCGGACTTTGTCATTTTCCATTTCAACCAGTAGAGATATCCAAGGATAGTCAAGCTAATATAGCGGATCATACATAAATGGCTGCAGTATGGATAAAAAATAATTAGTTACAACTAACATAAAAAATTTCACCCTCCTGGATTCGTTGACCAATGGCAAGAAAACCAACCTCACCAGCAGAATTGAAACACTCCCTCCAGCCCCCCTAATCCCTACGAGTAACCTCAAATTCCTCTCCTTAGAATAGATACCAAAGCAGTACCTCCCAAAGGCGGCGACGCTGTTGAGTGGGCTCAAACCAAAAAGTCTTGCAGAACCAAGTAGGTGAAGAAGTGTCCTTCCCACTGGACCTAGTGTTTCGTGTATGTATGCACCAATGCCAACATAGCAGCCTAGCAGAGATCTAGAACAGACACCTCTCACTCTAGCGCAGGTGTAGCAGCATTACCTGCAGTGGAATAGGCTGTCAGACTTTCTGGGTGCTGCTTCATGGCCAGCCCAATGCAGCTCTTGATGCAGAGGACTATCCACATCAAAAGGTACCTCTTCTGCACAGCTTTCCCTTTCTTTGCTCCAGAAATCCCTAGAAAGTTGACTGTCCACTCAATGGTACGATCATTGCAAAACCTTAATGTTTATTTGGGTTCAACTGATGTAACCTCTCCTTTTCTTTTGAGTGGCAAGGGGGAGAAATGAACGCTGATGGAATGATTGACAGTCAGATGTGATAAGAAATCACAAAAATACAACTGAGTCCAAACCACCAATTTGTATGGAAAGAAGGTGGTGTAGGGCGATTGCACTGAAAGGTGAACTCATGTGACAAGCTGACGAAATAGCAATGAGGAAGACAGCTTTCAGAGTCAAGAAACGGAAAGAAACGGAGTTAGCACCTGTGTATAGGTTTGAAGGGTGTATACATGAATAATGTCAAGATCAAGTTAAGTTCGCACTGGGGCATCTCACATGGTTTGGGAGGGAACGTGTGTGTCGAACCTTGGATAAAACTGATCACAATTCGTAATCTGAACAAGGGTGGTTGGTAGGATAAACAGAGAAAGGCTTTTAGTGTGGACAAATAACCTTTTACAGTGCCTAATGCAAGGCCATTCAGGGCTCACAGTAAAACAAACAAAAGGATGTCTAACAGCTTTGCGTGTAAGGCGTGAGTGTTGCAGGCACTACACCACATCACACTACCCAGCATAGATGGATTTTGTTGAAGGCAATGTGGCAACTAAAATGATATCCACCACTTCAGACAACATATCAATTGAAACAGCTCAATCTCCACACATGGAGATGTGATCTGCGGACGTTCGGATGAAGGGTCCTTCCCTATTGCTGATACAGTATGTCTTCCTGAAGTAGTAGACTGCGAGATAGACAGATGCTCCTGATCAGAAGTTCGAGTATCAGACCCTCCTGGCCCAATCCATCGAATTTAGGATGACTTGGGCTTGGTCATTCTTGATCTTCTTCAGAACTAAGAGCAGGAGTGACATTCGGCCTAAACACAGCACAGAGACTGCTCTTCTGGCTGTGGTTGAGGAGGCTAAAAGGAGATTGGATCAAAGGGCTATGGTGGCCATCATACTCCTGGACCTCAGTGCAGCTTTTGATACCGTAGACCACTCCACGCTTTTCTATAGGGTTGGTAAGGCCTGCGTTACAGGAAAAGCCCTGTACTGGGTTTGATTTCTTTCTGAGGGAACAAACATTCCAAGTCTTTGACAAGGACTGCTAATCGGAAACCATTCCGGTCATTTGTGGGGTTCTGCAGGGATCCTCATCAAATCCAACACTTTTTAATATATACCTGTAACCACCGGCAGACATTGTAGCTCCCTATGGGATTACTATAGTCTCGTCTCGTCTTTTCTCTTTGTCCTAGCTCGGACACTTCTTTATCCACACTTGGACCTTGCTTCCAGGAGGTGACTACCTGGATGAATAAGGCTTGCCTTAAGCTCACTGGGTCTAAAACAGGACTAGTAATTCTGGGAAATAACTCCATCACTCAACAAGTCCTAGACTGGCCCACTAGCTTTGCCCCCCCCGGCAGTCTCTAAGGTAGTCATAAAGAGTCTGGGGATGTGGCTTGAAAATGATGGAAGCCCAGGCCATCAAAATCATGGCTAGTTTTAGACTATTGAGGATGCTGTGCAACATCCTGTCCTTGCTCCCACAGAATCAGAGACAGGTAGTAGTCCAAGCCCTTGTCCTCTTGCGGTTGTACTATGGCAACTCACTGTATCTAGGGTCTCCCAAAGGAGTGACAGATTAACTACATGTCGTGCAAAATGCGACTGCAGGCATGTTACTTGGGATCCCAAGATCTCAATCAGTTAGACAGGGCTTGAGAGACCTTCATTGGCTCCCCATCTCTCAAAGAATAGAATTCAAATCACTGTGCATCTTCCACCAGGACATACAGGGTCAGTGCCCACCAATTTTACAGCAATTTGCTCGCCCCTACATCTCCAACGGACCTCTGCGATCCTCCAATCACTATCAGGATACCATCCCCACTGTTAAATGAGCCATAAGAGGAGGACGATCCTTTAGCCTAAATGCAGCAAAGCTGTAGAACAGTCAGCCATTCAAGCATCAGAACTACGCTTTCGAAAAGCCCTTAAAACTTAGCTCTTTAAATAGTCATTCCTACCTAACTGCCTCTCTGTATTTAGGTGCACCTCTCTGAATTATCGCTGGGATGCCTTTGGGTCACCATGTGCTCTACAAATCCCATAGTATAGTATAAGAGAGGTAGTGGCAGGGAAGGGTACAGAAGTCTCCTGTTCCATTCCAGCCTGAATGCGACTCTTAACAAGTGCTCCCATTGAAAATCTGATGTGCATGACTGTTGATAATGTGCATTCTTTATAGTGGGAAATAGATCTATCCAGTGCTCTGCCAACTGGCCGAATACACCCTACTCCACCTCAGGGTGCAAATGCCACTTGGGATCTGCCAGATGACACCTGCTCAGTTCATCCACTCTGGCAGTCAGGAATCCTAACAGGTGAAAGATGTGCTGATGTTGAAGCCTCCTCCAGAGGTGTAGAGCATGGTGGTACTGGGCCCAATACCACACTCTGCCCTGCTTGTTGCGGTACCGCGTGGCAGTAATATTATCCATGAGAGCTTGCACCAGCCTTCCCCGTATTGAAGACAGGAAAGGGCCCAGCAGATGTCTCTAGCTCCGACAGGTTGATGTGAAGCTGGCCTTCCAGTAGAAACTGGAGGTCTATTACCATCACCTCTGCCAGATGACCCCCCAAACCAGCAGTTATGCATCCATCATCGCAGTTAATTCTGGAAGGGGAAGGTAGATTGACCTGCATCAGGAGAAATTATGATTGGTCAGCAACTACTGCAGATCTTGAGCTGTCTCCTCCAAAACCTGGATGATGTTGAAAAGGCAAGGCAGTCATGATGCTGAGGATTTTATGTCCAACTGCAAGGTTCGATTGAGCACCCTGGCATGGTTGACAGGGAGGATGACTGGGAGGATGCATGAGGCTAAGAGGACTAGAAGCCTTAAAAACACCTTCAAAGGGATTCATGATTGAGTCAGAGATATCGGGACCATAGCCCAAATGCCCCAAACTCATTAAGGCCAAGGCAAAGCCTTCAACTCCACTGTGTCCAGGATTGCTCCAATGAATGGATGCAGTTGTCTGAAGGTGGTCCATGAGATACTGCAGAGAGCCAGCTTTCACCAGTCAGCCATTGAGGTACTTGAATACAGGAACTCCCATCCTCCAAAGAAGGGCAGCGACTAGCAACATAATTTTTATGAACACTACAAGGACAGATGTGAGGCTGAAGGGCAGCAATGTAAACTGAAAATACTTCTGGCCTACCTTAGATCGCAAGTACTGCCCGTGGGACTGCAGGACAATTGTATGAAAATATGCATCCTGCAAGTCCAAGGACACCATCCAGTCTCCTGGGTCCAGGTCAGAAAGGATCTGAACCAATGTGAGAATTTTGAATTTGTCCTTACAAAGGAAGTCGTTTAGGATTCTAATGTCCAGAATAGGCCTGAGGCCCCATCCTTGTACGGGACAAGGAAATAGTGGAAATAACAACCCCTTCCTTTCTCTAAATCTTGCACCCATTCTCTGGAACGCTTGGAGAGCAACAGGTGTACTTCCTGCAGCAGAATGAACAGATGCCTCTCAGAAATTTGTTCTGGTGTGGGAGGAATATTTGGGGAAGAGAGAAAAGGTAGAATGTAGCTCGTTTGAACAATCTGCAAAACCCATCAGTCAGAATTGATGGTTTGCCATAGTGGGAGGAAGTGTTGAATCCTGCTCCCCACCAGTTGGAGTGAGCAATTGAGGACAAACTAAAGCTCACTTTACTGGTCAAAGCCTTTACAATCAGACTTTCCAGATTAGGGTGCTTGGTGAAAAATATGGGACACTGAGCACAGGCCTATGTTGCCTGGCCTCCTGCTAACAGGTGGGCAAGAACATGGTTTCAACCAGATAGCCATCAAAGGGTCTATGAGGGCATGATTAAATGGAAGCAAGGGCGTTGATGTTACTGGCCCAGGCTGCAAAACATTTGTCTTAGTCTCAGTGGAGGTCAATTTTCATTCTTGTACCTCAGATGCCCTCTGAAACACCACTGCAAATGAGGCACTTTCTTTTGTTGATTGGTCATGTGGTGAATCAGGCTCTATTTGAGGGGATCTATCAAGCCTACTGAAAGTTTGTCAATCAAAGTGTAAGGAATCATCAGTAGACTGAGGGGTAAGCAATCCATCGCCTCACATCATCATCATCAGTATCATGGGGTGTACCCTGTCCTGACATAGAATCAGAGTTAGAACCGAAAAGGAAATGCAGCGTTTGCAGATAGTTGTGTCAGAGCAAAGGGACCAGGTTCAAGTCAGGCTGCAGGGTAACTGATTGCAATTTTGTAATTTAGTAGCGTGACATTGGTGGCGCTTGGGCCGATGTTTGCTCGACATCTGACTTCCGCTTCAGCACCAGATCATCTGTGTCAGGGTCCAACGTGACGCTCAGGTCCAGAGCAACAGTCTGAACCAAAGTACCCGCCACTGTATCCCAAATGGAGGTCCCTGCAGTTCTGTGGGGCCTAAAGGCACACCAGAGGGAGTCTGAAGTGCACTTAAGAATTTCAGCATGACCTATTTCAAGGCCTCAATCTCTTGCGGGATTAATGCAGGCCTGGGTCACTCAGGGTGCTTTGGAAACAAATGAGGTTATCAGCTCTGTGGCCAGAGACCTCAAGGCAGTATGACTCAAATCTAGATGCCCTCGCGCATTCTCTTAGGAGGCAGGATTGGGTTGAGTCTTGCTTCACTTTCTTATGCTGGGGCTTGGACATCAACTTACCAGAAGATTTCGGGTGAGAAATTTAGTTGTGTGAACAGGTCACCATCTTGGAGCAATAACAGGGCCTGTGTGAAGACCACAACTTTGCTGCTTGGTCTAGAATTGCCTTCAGGGGAATTTGTCTCATGACTTTGAGTTTTGGCCAGAACCCAGACTTCAAAGGCATATCTTGTGCAGGTCTGTGACCGACATCTGCATCCTGCAGTCACGGCATGGCTTGAATGCTATCGTTTTTAGTGAGGACATCATTCCCTAGCACATTGTTGAAGAAGTTGTTTGGACTCATCAGAAAACCAACAAAGGTGGAAGAAGAACTCTGTATCCATGTTGGAAGGCGGAGAAAGAAAGGTACTGGGTTTGCAAGCAGGGGTAGCACTTATGTGCGGCTCTGCTTTGCCTCTTCCAGGGTGGTATGGAATCAGTGTGGAGCGGCATGACACACATGTTGCATGGATGCACTGCTACATAATTATCAGGATCGAGTCTGACACTTGAGGGGTAGTCTAAGGTGCAGTTGGAAGTATCCATCAGAACTGTGCTACACGCTCACTGCGCATGTACACACATGACATGCACAGAGAATGTGACCTTGGGTTCACATGGCAACAGACCTTTACACAAGAGGGGTTAGAGGATTCACCTTTCTCTGACACAGAGAGAAACATCGGGTCATGCCACTGATTCACAAAAACTCAGTTCACTGCCACCATCGCAATGGGATTCATCCAGGGTTTGGATAGCAGTCCTATGCCCATTATGAGGGCAGGCTTTGCACACCCCTCTGGGATACAGAACTGGTTCTGAACTTCTCATCACCATGGACAGGCCTAGATAACTAGGCACACACTATATTAGCCCAGATCAAGGGCCAAATAAAAAGGTTAGGATACAAGTTTCAATTGCAATTAGCAACTCAGAGCAGGGGAGCTATCTCATCCTGTTTGAATTATAGGAATGCAGTCTGGCGTGGTTTACCTAAATATCTTTTGTCACTTTAGGACTGTGATCTATCACTTAATCTACCTTAGTCAGCTACTAAATCCCAGTAAAACTTCAATCACAGGTTACCAGTGCATACATGGATATTGTTTAAGAGACTGGCATGGTAAACAAGCCACTTGCTGACACTTGCCCTGATTATCTCAGCTCTTGGCCTCAACACTATGAGCCCTCTCCCAGGCATTCTTTCCCTTTTCATGCACTTTTTGTTATGCCCATATTCTACAGCACCAGAACTAGCAAATTATCTTTGAAGGTTCTGGCTCCTATTTCCAGAACACCAGAGGTATAAGACTGTTTCACCCTATAGGTGAGCCGTGTGCTTGTGAGAGTGCAGGGTGAAGCACTTAAAAACTAGCCCTATTGGCACTGCCTATGCTGGTTTTATATTTTGGTGTACCTTAGGTTCATTTATGACTTGACTTCAAGTTTCAGTATCTTCCCTTACTACACTCCCATATGCCAGGAATTGGCCTGGGTGAATCTCAAATTGTACCCTAGCTTCCACTAAGGTTTGCAGGTCGCTTACTTGTTCTAAAGCAGCCCTCGGCCATTTGCTTATGTCCTTCACTAACTTTGGAACTCTGGGAAGAAACTACAATGAGTGGTCCGGCAAGTATGGTTTCCAGGTCGTAATTATTTTCAGGCAGCATTTCCAGCATTATTACCACTTGCATTATCATAGGTAGAGACTTGCTCTCTATTTTTCCACAAATAGCCAGGTCTAATGGCTTGGTAAACTAATGCATCCACTTTAGGGGCCGGTGTTTGACCTTATGGTCACAGGTTCAAGTCCCGGTGGGTCTGTTCAACCTTTCATCCTTCTGAGATTGATAAAATGAGTAGCATTGAGTAGGGTAACAGTAAACATCTGTTATTCAGTGCCAAGAAACCCATGGGTGAACGTGCGCTTTACAAATACACGTTATGTTAATTGTGTCAACTAACGTCAATGGGTAAATGTTATCCTGGAGAAACATGACTTTGCATAACACTCTGCTGTGAACCATGTGGCTACCCCCTCTAGTTGGGCTGCTACATAATACAGCTCAATGCCAGCTGCTCCAGTAACTCTTGAGCCTGCAATTACTGCACTTTCTCCAATGTCACCATGCATTTGGCCACACCCCATTTCAAACTGACAAACAAGCTGTAGTTAGTTGCCTATAGAACCACACTAGGCTGATTATTGGAATATTGACAAAATAATACTATAAGTGGGTTAGCCTAATTAGTGTGGCAGGGCTTCCTTACCTATATTTTACAATAGCAGAATGCAATGAATTTCTCCGCTTCTGCAATTGCCCATCCTACGTTACCCACTACGTGTAAATGGTGGGATACACTTGAACCCCAATTTATTTAAATGAATCTGGCGCCATCTTAGCAGGGCACCTTGTTGAGTTCAACATGTCTCTGCATTTTGGCTTCAAGGAGAAAGGACAGGATTTCCCCCAGTTGACCCTTAAACCTGCCAAAATACCAACCTGAACTAGTATGCTGACAATCAAACTTCAATCTACATCATAGTTTCTAATATAAAGAAGAATGTCAACAGAGTACAGGAAGATATTATGTTGCACGCCCGCAACAGTAATTTATTTCTCACTGGCAAGCCAAGGATTCCATCGAGAGGGCAAACAGTAATGACAGTGGATATCCTGATGGGAGAGGAGCCATACCTATTATCCACCATCTTGAGATTATTTCAACTATTCTAATTCTTGGGGTTAGGGCAGCATTTTCTAGCTGAATCCAACATTTAAATTCCAGGACAAAATTTATACATTTTAGGAATTATTTTTTTGTAAATAGATCCTTATTCAACTTTCAAAACAGAACAGAAAATACAGGTCTTGCATTGCCCCAAAAGGGATCGCTTTTATACTGAAGTAATCTCCTGTCTAGATGTAGGTTATCCCCTTCGTCTGTATACAAATTAGAAACTGTCAAGAATATGAAACAACAAGAGGTGCAATCTTACAACAGTAGCAACATAAACCATGAAGTGTCATGCAGGCTTCACTGACAGTACCCTTAACCACCAACAGGATTAAGGCCTGCGAAACCATAGGGACCCCCAAACGTTTTAGGGAGTAATCCCACCTCAGTATGTCAAATGATTTTTCCATATCCAGTGATGCAATGAGGTGCCTTGTTCGGTTACTGATATGATTGCCATCTAGTGTGTCAGTCTCTTTAAGTTGGGTGCGTTGCTTCTTTCTGGGATTATTCCATTTTGGTCAGGATGTATTAATACATAGAGCAGTGATAATAGCCTATTTGCTAAATTATTGCTTAGGATCTTGGAATAATCTAAATTTAGCAAGAAAAGGAGTCTCTACATGGTCTGTTCTAGCCAGTCCCAATCAGGCTTCGGGACCACCATTATGAATGTTTCTAGTGTTTTCAGAGGACGTCTACTCGTGTTAAGTGAAGAGCTGTACTCGTTCAGAAGTCCAGGGGCCAATAGCTTGTCAAATGTCTTATAAATTCAGCCGGAAAGCTGTCTAAACCAGGGGTTTTACTCCTACCTGAGTTGGGCTGCTACATAATACAGCTCAATGCCAGCTGCTCCAGTAACTCTTGAGCCTGCAATTACTGCACTTTCTCCAATGTCACCATGCATTTGGCCACACCCCATTTCAAACTGACAAACAAGCTGTAGTTAGTTGCCTATAGAACCACACTAGGCTGATTATTGGAATATTGACAAAATAATACTATAAGTGGGTTAGCCTAATTAGTGTGGCAGGGCTTCCTTACCTATATTTTACAATAGCAGAATGCAATGAATTTCTCCGCTTCTGCAATTGCCCATCCTACGTTACCCACTACGTGTAAATGGTGGGATACACTTGAACCCCAATTTATTTAAATGAATCTGGCGCCATCTTAGCAGGGCACCTTGTTGAGTTCAACATGTCTCTGCATTTTGGCTTCAAGGAGAAAGGACAGGATTTCCCCCAGTTGACCCTTAAACCTGCCAAAATACCAACCTGAACTAGTATGCTGACAATCAAACTTCAATCTACATCATAGTTTCTAATATAAAGAAGAATGTCAACAGAGTACAGGAAGATATTATGTTGCACGCCCGCAACAGTAATTTATTTCTCACTGGCAAGCCAAGGATTCCATCGAGAGGGCAAACAGTAATGACAGTGGATATCCTGATGGGAGAGGAGCCATACCTATTATCCACCATCTTGAGATTATTTCAACTATTCTAATTCTTGGGGTTAGGGCAGCATTTTCTAGCTGAATCCAACATTTAAATTCCAGGACAAAATTTATACATTTTAGGAATTATTTTTTTGTAAATAGATCCTTATTCAACTTTCAAAACAGAACAGAAAATACAGGTCTTGCATTGCCCCAAAAGGGATCGCTTTTATACTGAAGTAATCTCCTGTCTAGATGTAGGTTATCCCCTTCGTCTGTATACAAATTAGAAACTGTCAAGAATATGAAACAACAAGAGGTGCAATCTTACAACAGTAGCAACATAAACCATGAAGTGTCATGCAGGCTTCACTGACAGTACCCTTAACCACCAACAGGATTAAGGCCTGCGAAACCATAGGGACCCCCAAACGTTTTAGGGAGTAATCCCACCTCAGTATGTCAAATGATTTTTCCATATCCAGTGATGCAATGAGGTGCCTTGTTCGGTTACTGATATGATTGCCATCTAGTGTGTCAGTCTCTTTAAGTTGGGTGCGTTGCTTCTTTCTGGGATTATTCCATTTTGGTCAGGATGTATTAATACATAGAGCAGTGATAATAGCCTATTTGCTAAATTATTGCTTAGGATCTTGGAATAATCTAAATTTAGCAAGAAAAGGAGTCTCTACATGGTCTGTTCTAGCCAGTCCCAATCAGGCTTCGGGACCACCATTATGAATGTTTCTAGTGTTTTCAGAGGACGTCTACTCGTGTTAAGTGAAGAGCTGTACTCGTTCAGAAGTCCAGGGGCCAATAGCTTGTCAAATGTCTTATAAATTCAGCCGGAAAGCTGTCTAAACCAGGGGTTTTACTCCTACCTGATAAGAAATTGAGTTAGTGGTTGAGGGGGGCGACACCCTACTCAAGGTACAATCCTTGTCAGAGTGAAGTCACAAACAACCCTCAAATTAACTTGTGCTCAACCCTCTGGTAGCGGGGTACGGAGCAGTCAGGCTTAAATTAGATTGAATGTGTAAAGTAATTATGCAGCACTTTAAACAGTAATAAAGTGAAAACACAACACAAGAAAAATCTCACCCCAATTTAGAAAATGTAATAAATAAATCAAAACGAGACGACAAAAATCTCAACAGTACAATTGGAGATATGCATCTTTAAAGGCTTAAATGGAAATAATGCCAAAATGCACAAGGCCCCAGCTGTGGTTATTTAGTCACGCTGGACCAGAACAAAGTCACAAGTTCAGGCCGACCATGAGGGAGTGCAGACCAGCTACAGGGACCCAGTCAGGCCCGCTGAACAAGAGCACATTAAATCCTGGTTGCCAAGAGGTGCGGAGTCTGGCGTTGAGGGTGCATTGTGCAGCAGAGGTGACGTAGGGTCCTAGCGAGGAAATGCGTCACACAGAGACGGTTCCGGGATAGCTGCAAAGTGTGAGGTAATGTCCTTGTGTGGAGATGTGTCCTGCAGTGATAGTTCTGATGGGCTGCGTTGGGCGACTTGATGTCCTTGCGCCAGGGAAGTCCGCACAGTGGAAAAGATGCATCAGTTCTGAGGGCGATGTGTCAAGCAGCAAAGGCGAAGCGCCGGTTCTGCTGGAGATGTGCCGCAGAGGAGATGTGTCTGTTTTGCTGAATCCACACGTGGGCTGGGAGAGCACCTTTAGGTCAACTTCCAGGGGTCCAAGACTAGGGTGGCACCCCTTTGGAGGCAAGACTCACATATGTACATGTGCTGCATTCTAGATTGTTGAAAACCTGTTCTGTCCCTGAGGTTTCTGATCAGGAGGCCTGCCAGCTAGCCCCTGGGATTACTCTAGGGTCCTGGGTTTAGAGATGCAGGTCCAGTCCTTCTCACCAAGGCAAGAGGGCAGCAGGTCAGTACAGCAGTCCGGGCAGCAGTCCAGCAGAGTAGCCGTTCTTTTAGCAGCACAGCAGTCTTTCTTTATGGCAGAGTCCACGGGTCGAGAAGTGTACTGAAGAGTTGCGTGTGAGGTCTAATATTTATACCTGGAGCCCACTTAAAGTGGAGGAAGCTTTCGGAGGTTTTTAACAGAGGTGTCAGGCATTCCCTGCCTCCCTGTCCTGGCACCAGCTTGTCTGGGGTCACAAAAGACCAAAGTCAAACCCTTTGTGAGAGTGATCAGGCAGAGCCTTTGTGATGTGTACGTGTGGTAGGTGCCAGCTCCTCCTTCTCGTTAACTTGGAGTGGCCCATCCTGCCAACACCTATCTTCCCTTTGCCTCAATGTCTGGGAGCAATACACAAAGGCCATCTGCCAGCTACACCTAGTCATGTGACCCAGGATCAGTCTGCAGGCACTAAATGGTTAGGAACAACTATCTAAAAGCGGCATTTTCAGAATTGTGACTAAAAATCAGACTTTATCATTAAAGAGGGCTTTTAATTACAATTCTTTAGAAAACAAACTTGATATTACTATCCGCTCCCAATTGAAAATTATCACTTGTTAATTGTAATCAGTTGAATGTTATTTTATGAGAGAATTAGGCCTTACAGTAGTGAAAAACAAATGTAAGAGTTTTTCACTACCTGGACATATAAACCTTAAAAGTACATGTCAAACTTTTCAAATAGACTGCACCCTGTCCTCTAAGCTGTGTTGAGCCTATCCTAGGGTGAATGTATGTATTGAAATGGGAGGTTTGGCCTGGTAAGAAATGTATTTGGTCGGGTCAAAATGGCAGTTTAAAAACTGCACACCCAGGCTGAAATGGCAGGCCTGGGACATGTTTAAACAGCTGTTTGAGTAGGTTGTACAATCAGTGCTGCAAACCCATTAGTAGCCTTTAATTTATAGACACGGGGACCTGTAATACCACTTTGCTAGAGACTTACAAGTAAATTAAATATGCCAATTGGGTGTAAGTCAATTCTACAATGTTTTAAGGAGAGCACAAGCACTTTAGCACAGGTTAGCAGTGAGAATGTGTGCAGCGTTCTAAAACAGAAATGAGTTCAGAAAACAGGAGGATGAAGGCAAAAAGTCTGCACCTATTAATTTAATACCATGTTTGACCTCTTGCAGAGGGTCTGGGGCTTCCAATTCCAATGTATTTTCTTCAGCTAAAGTAAGGAGCATTTCAGTATGTAGGAAGTCCTATAGATGGTCTCTGATGTTATTTTGTAAATTGTAGTATAGTAACTAGCAAAGATATGGCTGATTTCCATTTGTGTGTAGTACAGTTCTCCATCATCCCCCTCAATATCATCAATGCTAACTTTGAAACTTCTGCTGACAAGAGGCATGCCCGGAGCCAGCCCGATTTATTTAGCCTAGGCATTGCAGTCTCTGAACAGCCTCCTCATATTTTTGTCTGCATTCATGCAGAGTGTTCCAACATTCAGTGTTACTTACTGTTGCCTTATCCAGCATGCATTGTTTCATTTCTATCTTTTCAATGTCTCTTGTCAGTGTTGTCCTAGGATTATTGATGCCGGTACTTCATGGGACCACTTTGAATGCTTGCTTTTCAGTTTCTCGACTACTCACTGTCCCTTACTTTTAATTAGAAATGATCACAGTGATCGTACTCTGAGAGGTTGCGTCATGTAGTGCCACTACCAGAAATCACCACATAGGGACATATGCAATATATTGCCCCATCTCATTGTGAGTAGTGGAGGGCAATGATCTGAATCAGTTCTGTAGTGATATTTAGGTTTGATCACAGTGCCATACCAAACATGATGTTAGGAATCTCTCCAGTCTTGTATGCAATTTCTAAATAGGGGAGACACAAAAGATCATGAATCCCCCTTTTAGTTATCCACTGAATGACATCAACTACCTGTTTCTTGTTAACAATTAGGAGTGGGTGGAAGTGACCTGTCTAGGTCCTAGCTAGGTCATAGGCGGGCATAGTTATAGACTTCCCGTTCCCCCAAAAATGTCAGTACATAAGTATCCAGCAATTGTATGTGCGCCATACATATATTTAGGGAGAATAAGTCTACATCCTACAGTGGTTTACCATCTAGTCTCTCGGTTATTGCCACAGAATAGCTTCCTCATCTATATGTATCACCTGCTGGTTTATGATGTTCCCTCTAGGATGGGTTTGGGTGAAAAAGTAAAATGTGCACCCCTGCATTGCATGAATGCCTACACTCTGTTGTTTAGCTGGGCTATCCATTCCCCTAATGTTCCATCTTACCAACTTCAATTACTATTTGGTGGCTATGGTGTATCAATTTCCATGTAAGTCAGATAACACTCATCACTTTACCATATCGGAAGGAACTATCTCCTACCCTCATTTTTCAATGCCACATTATCCTAAACATGTCCAAGTTTCTCAGCATTTCCCAAATTAACCAATGTTATAAACAATTCTTCCCATCCTCTGGGGGGAATAGAACGGTCCAGCAAACATATCAAATGGGAACATTTATCTGTTGACGATCTCCCCTAGAACAACGTGCATTGTCATTCATTATGGCCAACCTTCAGGAGGTCTGCACTGTTGGGTGGGTTCAGGGGGAGGGTGGAGGGGAGTCACAGACCCATCTCAGACACCATTGGTGTGACCACAGTGTGCATTCAGATGGGGATTTCCAGACTCTTTATTCCATTGCCATTACCATCATCAAAGTCGCTGGCCAGTGTGCCGTCACCGCCCTATCCTCCAATATTGAGTAGCTATTGGCCCATTGGGTTTGCGGCTCCTCTTCTTGCAATATGGCTGCGATCTAGATTCAATCAGGCCTTTGTGGGCACTCTGCTTTCTACATCCTCTTCAGCCAATTCAGAGCTGTTTCTGTGTAAGTGAAAATATGAGACTTGCCATTCCCTATGACTTTAAGTTTGGCTGGAAATGACATATTCAAGAACTAGGTATAACATAGTTGCCTTTGTGCTTGTACTGCAACTCTACAATTGGAGATCAACTCCTGAGTGTTCTCAACCATGAAAAGACAGTTCAGTCTAGCACACTGAATGATTGTGTGCCTGTCCACGCAGGGCAGTAAGTCATCCTACGAAGAGTCTAGGTGGGACACCTGAGCGAGGGTCAACAACACAGGGGCTCTACGAGCACGCTTTCCAAAGAAGAACTTTGTACGTTTTTGATGCTAGTGTACCACTCAACCATTCCCACAAGTACATATTTGCACTCAGGCCTTCAACCTGTTCCAAGAATCCAACTACAGGACTATAAGTCTGGTCCACCTATCAGCGTATTCAGTGCGGAATTCCAGAAAGCGCATCCGTTCTTGCCCGATGTCAAATTGTTTCTTAGCTTAACAACTTCAGGCTTCACTGCTGATAGTGTGGGTTTAGTTAGCCACACACCATTTTCCTTTGACTGCCCTTAAAAGTGTTACAGCCAATGCCAATGCCATTGTATGTATCTTGACTTCTAGAGTAGTACCGTGTCTAAATAGCTAGCAATACACAATTCCATCTGTTGGTGCATCTGAGTTTTCAGTGGCCTTGTCTACAAGTATAACATTGTTACACTTTTGGTTACCAAAATCATTAGGCAATGCCAGTGTGGGCCAAGTAGATTTGGGGTTCGAAATGACTTTCAAAGTCTATCAGTCTCGCAATAAATGCATAGAACAAGTGCAAATTCTTGGTTTGATGAGTTAATTCTGTTACAGTGTACTACTTTCACTCATGAAGATCCTTCAGTGATCAAATCCAATCTGTTACCTCCTAAATAAGTTGCCTTGTTATCAGTAATACACTGTGACTTGTGGTTCCTATGTGCCCTTCTAGTGTACATCTATTAGGTTGGGCTTCCCTTCAGTGTAATCTCTGGGTTTATGATATATTAGTGTGTCTGTCTCTTCTGCCCAGACCTCAGTAGTATATGGTCAACACTCTGTGGTGACCTATGGTATTCATTTCTCCATTTAGAGGCAGGATGTTTTATCCCTGAGAATTCCTGACAAGTCAGGCACTTCTTGGACAGTAACTGAGGTGTGCTCATCAATTGTAGCCATCTTTTGCTGCAGCGCCAGGCGGCGTCAATGCCTGTTGTGCTTCCATCATGTTTTTCTAGCCAGGCTTATGATGGAGCTTCTGTTTCCACTTTGCTGGCCCGCCATCCGAGGTTGTGAGCCCTCAGCACAGTCATAGGCAAAGACATTCTCACAGCCTGCTTTTATAGCCTATCTGTACTGCACTCCTGTACAACAAACAATTGCTGAGGCAGCATACGGCAGATATACAAAGGGGGAGACAGGGGCCAGCACCAGCTGCTGACCCCTTAGGACAGTGTCTTCTCAGTTGTCCAGAGCCATGATCTTGCTAGGATGATCAGGATCAATGCTCTTTCTCCATACCAGCTCCATTCTTTAAACTACTCCTCCATACTTGCATGATGTCAGGCAAGCCTTGTGTCAATGCAGCCTTAATCTCCATTCTCTGCTGTCGCTAATACTTGAAAATAAGAACAGCAGCTGCCTCGCTTCCAACCTATTGACATCTGCTTGTTTTTGGTAAGGAAAAATGCCCTGATAAGTAACAGATAATATTCTTTCAAAATCGATCTCCTCTGCATCCAACTTCACAAACACATTAAAAGACCATCAGTGAGATTCAAATTTGCTACTTTACCTATAGAGGAAGACCATGCACTCATTCAGTGCCAATGCAACCCTGGGTTTCAGTTGACATCTTGTCCCTTGTTTGCTGTCCTGCTGGGATGAAGAGTATATGTGGCAGTATTGCCTTGCCTTGCAGAGCTTAAATTCCAATACTACTGTCCTACAGCACACACACAGCATCCGGGGTCCCTGCTAGATCCTTCACATATGTCTGACTCAAGGTCATAATCAATGAGAGGATGGTCTTACATAGTCATGAAGCGCTTTACTAGACTTGAACTTTATTTTGTCTGGGGAATTAATGTATAATGCTATTTATATTTGTAGCTCAATTAGAAATCTATTTATTGCAACACATTACATTATAAATATACTCTGTGCCGAAGCCATTCCCCACACAAAACCTAACATAGTACACATGGTGAGGGAAGTACCATAATTCAAGAATAGAAAAGAGAGCTAATAGATCCTATAATAGGGATAACACATAGTGTAATAAACCCCAGACATGCCTGTAGATGTATTCAATTAAGTTCAAAATTACCATTCGTTGCTTCATCTATTTTTTTATCAACAGGCAAATATACACACCAAAAGGTTCAAACCCACTATTAGGAATTCAATTAAAGGAACCTGAGCTCAAAACCCCAGGCAATGGTGAATAACTGTTAAGAAAGTACTTTTTTTTACATAACAGATTCTTCCTTAAAACTATGCTTTAACCAAGTTTGCAGCTTTGGGAGTAAGTCTTGGGCAGCACAAAACATTTTCTCACCTGTATCAATATTTAAACTCCACTCCAGGCCTAACTGTTTTATTTCATAAGGTGATAGAAAATGCCCTATGAATAACTGCTACTCTGTTCAAGTTAGAATGAAAGCATTTTTCTGAGAATCAGTACAATTCAAATTCAATTCAAGATACTTTATTCTGGATCTTTTTGTAGATCCATAAAAGTACATAAAAAAGTATCACAGAATGAAATGTTAAACTTAGTTCCATACATTATAATTTAAAAACTCATTCAATTAGATAATTGATAAAACCCATCGTTAATAATCCTCCTACTATCTCAAAGTTAAAAAGACTTATGAATCTGAAACCATCTTTCAATCTTCTTCATAGACCAATTCATCCAAATGTACAAGGGATTTCCTTCTTTTTACAGCCTGGGTAATAAAACTTGTAACAGCTCGGCATGCTATTTCATTTTCAAGAGTACATATAAAATGAATTGCATCCTTATAAAAGAAAAGTTTCTTAGTTACAAAAATTGGTCATAGAAATGTCCACCTAATATCTTGATAAAACTGACAAAAGAGCATTAAGTACATCATAGACTGGGTGGTTTTCCCATCGCATGGAAATCTGTGAATAGCTTTTTTTCCATTTTCATGTCTTGGAAATGCCACAAGATCATGAATTATTATGCCCAACCGCATCCTAGTCAAATAAAATCTATCTTGCACATTTGTTACTTTGACTAGGTATTCTGGTAGCCCTGAGAAGGTTATCCTAGACCCATGTCTTGACACACTTATTTTTTCCCTTCTCTGCTATCTCTATCTTGGCACTGTTTCTCCAAATAAATCATTTTAACTTCTTTCTTTACATATTGCAATTATCTCGCAGGTTTTATAAATGACAGATCTTCATCAACACCTTTGAGTAACTTATCCATATAGGCTAACCATGGAATTTTATTATAGATTTTTAAGGCAAAACAATCCTCAGTTATGTTCCTGATAAACGTTGTTCCCTTCTTGCACCAGATGTTATATCAAGAACATAAAACTCTCACTTGTATTATGTCAGTAACATATAGCCTGTCCAATTCCAAATGATAAATACACAGACGTAGACCTAGGTACTGCCAACGAAGCGGCAGAAAAATTAATTTTCATAGGTTTGTAATGTGGGGGCATTGGCATTGCCCCACACTATAGCACCATAAGTTGCTACTGGTATGCACTTACTGCTATATAGTTTGAGCATATCACGTATGGGTCTGCTGCCTATCTTATTAGAAAATCTAAAAATAGCCTCCACAGTTCGAATCCATTTGAGTCTTGTCTGCTCTACATGCGGACTCCAATTGCTGTTGTAAGAAAACAATATACCTAGATAGGAAAATCTTGGGACTTCAGCCGACTTAAAATCCCTCACAGAATCACTCTTTTTATTGGCCCTACCCCGTCCCGTCCACAGATCATTACAAACGTCTTGGTCAAATTTGGTTTTAAATCTCTTTGCTCCATGTATCAGTACAATTCATTTTTGGCAGTACCCAACTTAAATATCAGCACTAATGTACAGGCACATCTCCATGTATTTCCCACAAGTAACAGAAGACTTAAATTTAGTTAAAGCACTACCTCCCATTGATAAATACCATGGGTCACTTTTAGAATACTGATATTGTTTTAATACAGAGGTTAAACAAACCATGGCGATTATGATACACAAGACAATACCTACTGTGAAATCTGGGAGCGGTACAACTCCAGCCTTTGGTCAGCACACTGTACAATTTCTTCAAATGAAGCAACCTAGTAAAGTAAAACAAGCAAGTGATTAGAAACTTTATAATGTTTAAGTTAATTGGACAGTAAACTGATGCATGTATGCTGCTAAACTTTAAGGCATTTTGTATCGCAAGGGGAATCAGTGCAATCCAAAAGAAAGAGTAAGCGGTGCAAGACATTTCTTATATGTTACATCTAACATCTATGTTTCCTATGTATCATAACATTACATTGCAGAAAGCTATTTGGACTGGAGCCTCCCCATTTTTACTGTAGAATGCCAATATGGATTCGTGCCTCCCTATATCAATTGTTTGTCAGAAGTCAAGCACAAAAATATGGACCTACCCCATTTCTAGTACACTTGGCAAAGGATTATTTGCTGATGCACATTTCACTAAAGAACTGTGAGCATTTAACTTTCTTGTCTTCCTGATTCATTTGTTATTAAGGAAAAAATATTTGAGGCAGAGAACCTTTGATCTTATTATTGTAAGTCGAGGCCACTACTGGTCTAACATTGTAACATTGTAAACACCATCCCATAATTACCAGATAATAGGGAATCGCTCAGAGTACAAAAAGAGAAGCCGGGCCAGTTGTGCCCACTCTCAAGCGGTCTGAAAACCAAACGTAGGTCAGATGTCCAGAAACCCACTTTGGAAGCTGTTAATGAAAAAGAGAAGGGAACAAAGACAGACCAACTGGACAGAATATTGGAAGCAATCATCTCATCCAGAAGGGTGCTTGAAACCAAGATTGACACTGCCATCAATTACATTTGGCTATGACGAGGTGACCATCGAAAATTAGCAGGAAGGGTAAAGGGTAACTGAAACTACTTTTATTTATTTTGGAGTTTTATATAGCGCAAACATGACCCATACGGGTATCAGAGTGCAGTACAAATTGCTATCAAGTCATACAATATCAGGAAAGGAGAAAAAGCAAATGACAATCAGAGAAGGAATAACCATGGAGGTACATATATACAGTTTATCATTAGGCTTATTAGTTCTAAGAGCCTTTGGAAGTCCACGCAACGTTAATCAGGCTGAAGAAGGTTCATCGTTCCTGGTGAAGGAATCTATACATAAAGAGTTTTTTTGCTTCTTTTTTGACATGTGCAGATAGTTAGTCCTGATTTCCAGAGGTAGAGTGTTCCAAATTCTAGGGACAAGGCCGGAGAAGGAGCGGTTGTAAGTTTTCTTTTTTTGAACTTTTTTGAATGGTTTCCTGGCATAACTAAACCCAAGCATGGCGGAAATTGCAAAAACAAGTTGCAGGACCTTACAGAGTCAAGAAGATGCCTAGAGAGAGCAATGCAGTAAAATATCAGGGTAATAGGCCTTCCAGAAAAAGTGGAGGGGTGGGACAAGCTTGGTTACCTTGAAAGCTGGATGGAGACTGCAGTGGCGCCCTAAGTTTTATGTATTAGACATAAATTGGCATAAATCCATAGGCTATCCACTAATTAACTGGCATCCCCCTTCGGGTCTCCCCTATACAATGGATGAGGGTAGGTTTTAAATATTTGGAGATCTTTGTTACTGGCGACCAGGAACAATTTCTACATCACAAGCTGGACCGAGTCCCTCAGGACTATATGGCTGATTTAGACCATTGGAGGAAACTGCAATTATCAGTGCTTGAACGATTGGCGCTCTACAAGATGATTACATTACCTATATTCCTATAAATGCTGACCTGCCGAGTTGCAGAGGATATGTGGCAGTATTGCCTTGCAGAACTGGAATTCCAGTATTACTATCCTACAGCTCACTTACAGCACCCGGGGGCATGCTATGCAGTTCCACAATGTTGATACCATAACGAGAACGCCTGTATGGAACACAGGGCCTCCAATAAGAACACTCACTTCGCTAATGAGAGGCCCTTATGACGGGGGTATAGCTTTGCCAGATCTGGTACACTCTCACTGGGAGCACAATTGTTGGTGTCCATTATGGCAGATAGAAGATTGATGCATGCGCAGGGCCAGAAAAAGGGCTGTATGACCGGGGTGGTAAATACCCCACACAGCAGCCAAACAGTCAATAGCCTATGGAAAAAGGCACTTCACGACATGGGATGGTTAGACAAAGTCACCAAGAAGATACCTGTATGGGGTCTTTAGAACATTGTCCGCCCTAAGGATGTAGATGGGTTTTCTAAATGGGACCTGCTGCTCTTTTCTAGGGCGGACAACCTCTGGGGCTTAAATGAGATGGTGACATTTGAGGATCGGAGAGACAAATATGAACTTGAAGACTCCCAATATTATAGATATCTCCAAATCCGATATGCATTTTCCAAATACTCGAACAAACTGCAAGACATAGCGGTGAATGTCTGCTGGAGTACAGGGTACTGGCAGGCCAGACATGCCATATCGCAAACCTACCAAACACTAACGATAAAAGATTAAACACAGTTGGAAAGCCTCAGGATAGAATGGGAACATGATCTATGGTTCCTGGAAGGTGCAGACTAGGTGGAGGAATGTAGACACCCCAGGGAAGTGGCAATAAGATCATGTTTCAATCTGATACAACTAAAAAATAGTACATAGAGCATATTACATCCTACTCGCTTACTTAATAGAGGGAAATTAGAGAACGATACATGTCTCAGAGGGAGCAGACAAAGGGGCACACTCATCCACACACTGCAGTAATACCCATGACTACACATGTTCTGGGTAAAACAACAACTCACAAGAGGGACTGAAATGGAATGGGACATGAATATATATGGGTAATCTGCTTGGGAATCAGGGGAGACCAATCAATATTAAGGTATATGCTGACAGTTTGTAATATTGCCCTTTTTGTAGCCAAATTAGATGAGGTGCAACTCTGGGACAGTGGAGAGGAGCCTTCAGTGTTGCAATGGGCTATAAACATGAACGAGTGCATGCAAGCAGAACAAGTGTACAAAGCAAGAGGCTGCCCAAAGAAATATGACAAATAATGGGGACCATGGAGAGACTTCACTGATCAGGATTAACAAAAAGAAGGATGCAGGGATATGTAATTAAATCTAGACAAAATAAGGACAAATTAGTCCAGGTTCATGAGTGCTTTGCATATGCTGAGCTTGTTCTGAACAGATAATCAATACATCTTTGGAAGGGGAAACACAAGAAAAGATTCTATACTCCAAGGAGGGGGGATACTGTGCAATTGCTGTACCCAATGCGCTTTATTTTCTTTAATGTTGTATGTATACAATTTCTCAAAATAATATACATATCTTAAAAAATAGTTTTATGCATTAGACAGAGCACACAGAATCTTGGTAGAACCCCCCGCCAATTTCACCTCCCAGACCAGACAGCTTCACTACTAGGACATAGACATTGTTTTACAGAAAGCCAGGAATTTGGAACTATCAAAGTGGAAAGCATCGAAGTCCATAAAGTGAAATATATCCACCATTTTCCTGACAGGCTTTTTTGTTTTGTATGCAAATTTTTATTATTATTTTTCAAACACAAAACAGCACTCATCAGCATTTTTTATTACAGGTGACGCCGCAACATTAGTAGAGACAATATTCGGCCTATCGTATCGAGACCATAGTATTCCCACCACCTTCCCCATATCTTCTCATGTTTATGCTGGCAGCCCCTTGCAGTGTAGATAGGTTTTTCTTGTTGGGCACACCAGTCCACCCCACCCGCCACTCCACAAGTCAGGGGACCAGTAGGGATTTCCATCTCCGAGCAATGGGGCGTTTGGCCACCAATGCGGTGACCCTGACTAATGTACGCTCCGCACATGGGCCACCAAGATCTTCTAGAAGGCCTAGCAGAGCCACTCTGGGGCTGAGGTCCAAAGGCATACCAAGCACCTGCCAATAACGAGTCCAACCACACCATATAGAACACATCAGAGTCTGGTGAGGGGCAGCTGAACCAGGAGGCTTGGAGGCATCTATCCACCCAGTGGCGTCGCTAGGGGGGTCATTTAAGTTAAGTGGAGATAATTGAGCTGATCCAACCAGAGGCGAGCAGAGACAGCCAGTTCCCTAGTAGTCATTCTAGCTTCCCTTCACTCAGTATCATCCAGTTCACCAAGCCACACTTTCCACTTCTGTCTCAGCATGGCGAACCGGTTTGAGGCGCTTGCAACCAAAGACAGGTAGATCAGGTATACAGCACAAGGCCAACTTCCCACCTTGTATCTTGGCCTTCAGGGGGCTTAATTCTGGGATGTCAGTGTTCGCAGGGGATGTTATCCTGCATAAGGTAATGACGTAGTTCCAAATATTTGTGAAACTGGGTGCGAGAGAATTCATATTGGATCTGCAAGTCCTGGAATGTCCTCAGATGACCCCATCCACACATCTCCAAGCACAGTAATGCCTATTGCATCCCATTTTTTAAATCCATCTAATCCTGCTGTATAACGCAAACAAGTTCCACCCACCGCTAAGAAAGTCATTATTAACAATCAACTGCGAAGCCCTGTAGTGCTATTGGAGGTCTGCCATAGCCAGGCCCCGTTATACAGGGACATTCGGCTATTGACCACAGCGATGCGGGAGTGACCCTTTAACCAAAGAAACTGGCGCATAATTGAATTGAGGTGATGGAACTTCATCAGTGGGGGGAATTTTTGAAACACATAGAGGAATTTTGACAGTATCATAATTAAATAAGGTCACTCGCCACAGAACATGGAGTTGGAACATGGAGTCAACCTTAAGATGGCCAGCTAAAGGAAAGCATGTGAATAAACTACGGCTTGTGGTTTGGGAGTTAGGGGAAAGTTTGCATGTTGGTTCAAAAACTGCATGATAATGGTTTGAGATGTTTTGGTTGGCTGACGTATGTGAAACTCAACAGGGAGGCAAAGGGAAAGAATAAAAGTAAATAATAGCATAAGCAGAATATACAATACTATTATCATGACCTACTCCATTTAACATAAACTTGCAACTTGAATCACAAGCGCTAGTGCCAAGCCCTTTAAGAGTCATACTTTGTTGAAAAGCAGGGACAAACAATATAGTATTCTTGTAGAAAACACATCAAATCCAGAATGAAGCGCTATTACAGTCTAAATAAAGGGGACAAATGCTTTCCACGGCAGACACTTAACAAGCCAGGGGGACACTCCTCTGGGCTAGACACGTGACTCCCTTAAATGTTCTGTACACCAACACAAAGAGGACAGGTACACAATAGTTAGGGGATACCTAGATGGGACAGACATAGGAATAGGCAGTATATATGCTTGAAACACAGACCAAGCAGACTTCCTGGCAACTTGATCTGCAATCCTATCCCAATGGCCACAAAGTCTAATTCTTTTTGGATGGGACATTTAAGTGTGAGTTCAACATTGACCTGCATAGCTGAAGCCTACCAATTACAGGTATCCAGGTACAGGCAGCCTCCCAGAGGTGGATGGTGCATGACGCTGGATGGCACATTGGGAGCTGGTGGATGCAAGGAGTAGACTACATTCAGGGGAATATGACCTGCCAGGTTTTTTAAGTATCCAACATGATATAATACAATTCTAGTACATGGGGCAGAGAAGCTCTGACCACGATCCTCTAATGCTGAACATGGCCTGGGGTACCCAATGAACAATAGCTCTCATCTGGAGTCTTCAAAGCACTGCCATTGAGGAGCCACGCATTTAGGCAAACAATTAGAGAAACAATTGAAAACTGTTTCAGTAAAAATGAAAGCACAGCCTTAGACAGATTAGTAGAGTGGGAGGCATACAGGGTAGCCATGGGGGGAGGCCAGTATACGGACAGTAATGGGTGCGAAAAACACTTTAAATGGGGAATTGAATAAATCAGAAGCTACTATTAGAGACTTGGAACTATAGGAATAAAGGGACTCAGGACAACACAGAGAGCTGACATCAGAGAGAGAGAAATATGCAACAGTGGTGGAACAGCTTAGGTGTCATTCTTTATAATTAATTATAAAGAATATAAAAAGCATACACACTCAAAGGGAAATAAAACAGGGAGACTATCGGCAAGGCAAGACAGACCAGAGGTGAGGAGCTCGCCAAAATCAGAACGTAAAGACATACAGGGAATATCTTCCGTTACACAAAAAGAGATAAACACGACCTTCCTCTCTCATGACACAAAATTGTACGGGAGGTCTGAAATTTCAATCTAGATAGACGATGACTTATACTTAGACCACATAATGCTAAACAAAGTCCTTCAGGGCTCAGCTGAATAGCTAAACCGGCCAGTAAAAAAGAGGGCCATGTAATATATGGCTACCGAGAAGACAGCAGGGCCGGAATTTAATCCAAAGATATATAGTTCCATTAGAAAAGCCAGTCTCCTTAATTCCACAAGAGAGGAATTATCTGTCTTCCTTTCCAAACCTGGGTGAATCCCCATGGACAGAGCTTCTTACAGATTTTTATTTTCTGTTTATTGATTCAACAGGAGAAATGCAGAGTTCAAATGCCAATCAAGCAGAGGATAAAATTGCTGTGAACATCATAAGAAATCAGTGGACATTATTCTTCTGCATTAATTTGCTATAACAGCTCTAAGTGAAAAACCCCGTCAGCAGCAAGATGAACTCTAAAAGTTGAAACAATAAGGAAATGACAGAGGAAAAAGAGCAAAGAAGATAGAGATCATGCATAGGAGATGGGTCTGAAATATCTTTTTTTATTGGCAATTGTTATTTTACAAAACAAACATTTCACAATCTATGTATAATCATACATGTGGTAAACCTTTTACAGTGCGTATCTTTGGTTTGAGCAGTGAAAAAACAAACACATTGATGGTAGATACAGCCGTCTCTACCTTAGAAATCTGAGGCTTATAAGGTGTACCATACCCCCTTATTACATCTTTAGTCACTCAGTCGCCTCTACCACTTTACAACAAAAGAACCACGGATGTAAACGATAAACAAGAAGGAAAACCAACCAGTTCCATTCTTAGGGGCTCATTATCCCTGTGGGAGGAGCAACACTGTCTAGGCCCTCAAAAGGCGCCCTTTTGGTAATCCCATGATTCCCAATTGCATCCAAAATACAGAAAACAAATGTCGGAAAAAAAAAAGGACCAGCCAGATTGTGCAGGATAACTAAACGCCAAAGAAATCCAACACATAAATAATGAAACCCTAGAGTGTATGCCCTGTGTCTCTTCCTAGTGTAATAAACACAACATTAAAACTAACTACCAGGGGTCGTACTCAGATTTTTCAGATTCAAAACTTTATTCGGTTATTAAGACAAAATAACCATAAAAGTACAAAAGACAAAATTACATATATAAAAATAACAGTCATTGGCACCACACATAGAAAAAACTGCATAAGTTCAGATCTCAATTGTTTTCCGAAGTTTAAAAACATTTTTAAGGAATGAGGAAATAAATACGACTGTTAAAATACTATCCAATTTCTGTACAGCTAAAAAAGCCGGGCGACAGCGATTAATTTCCATAATTTTCAGCAAAGGAACAACATACATTCGCCTAGGTCTAGTATAAAATTTACAGAAAAAAAGTATATGCATGTCAGATTGGACTGATAAATCATCACAGGGACATTTACTCAAAAGTTTAGACCAATTATTCATTGCTTGAAAGCTGAGTGATCTAAATAATAAGTTAAATCTGAAGCGTATTAGCAAAAACCTTTCATAATCACTCATCACTAACTTTAGATATGGCTGTAAATACTTGCAGAAAACAATTTGCTCATGGGCTACCACCGTGGTTTTCTTAATCTCTATTCTAGTTCTGGTCTCATGCAAATAGGTCATACATCTTTCTTTTAGACATTTCCTAGATATATTACATAGAATAGATGGATCTGTGTAGTAATTCCCCATCCCTAATAGTGTGAAAAAATGATTAATATAATTCAACCATCTAATTTTTTCACACTTCTCTAGACCCATTGCATCTTCCATAATCATTCGGTTTAAACCAGACTCGTCTGCAGTCCATATTCTATGCCATAGTAGAACTGGTGCAGTTTTTATTATGTCTTCCAAATATGGCTCCCCAAGTTCTACATGGCAAACATATGTCGAGACACTCTGTGGGACCCCTAGAAGATATTTCATAAAATTATTTTCAACCACTTGTAGAGTGCTGACGTTTGCATGCCCCCACAGGCCTGCCCCATAAGTAACAATAGCTACGCAAGTCGCTTTGTAAACAGTCAACATTTCTTTAATTGGCTTCCTCCCTATTTTTCGACTAAAATTTTTTAAAGCCATAATAGATTTACAGTACAACAATTTCCTTGTCTTGATTGTATTGTTCCATAGGCCCGTACTGTCAATTAAAACCCCTAAATAGGGGACTGTTAAAGTATCCTCTACTGGGGTAGATCCAATATAAATTGCTTTTTTCTTTCTCTGTGCACCCGGCCCACAGTGCATGGTAAATGTCTTGGAGCAATTTATACTTAAATCAAGCTGATTCATAAAATCAGCAAAGGATGTAACTACTCTTTGCATGGCCTGCGGTGTTCTAGCCATCAGAACCGCGTCATCTGCATATAGCAGAATTGGGATTGATCTTCTTCCTACCATCGGTACATCCCTACACTCAGTTATCAAAAATGTTTCCACATTGTTAATATAGAGTGTAAATAGGAACGGTGCCAGGACACAGCCCTGTCGTACACCCCTTTTGATTGCAAAAGATCTAGTACATTCACCATTTTTTCCGTATCTAACTCTGGCCGATGCTCCTGCATAGAGATCTCTAAGAAAATTAATAATTTGTTTGTCTACTCCCAAATTATTCATAACTAACCAAAGTTTACAATGTGTTACAGAGTCGAATGCAGAGGTAAGATCCACAAAAGTTAAAAACATTCGTCCCTCTTTAGCTTTGGTATATCTTTCAGTTAAGATATGCAAATTCAAACACTGTTCTATAGTTCCGAGCCCTTTCCTAAAACCATACTGTAGGTCACTTAAAATATTAGCTTCGTCTGCCCATACATGTAATCTATTTAAAATTATCCTTCCTAGAATTTTAATAGTAGAGTCCAGGAGTGATATTGGGCGGTAACACTGACAGTTTTCACGATCGCCCTTTTTAAAAATAGGGCTATCAGGGATTCACACCACGATGGAAGGAGGCCTTTGTCCAAAGTAGCGTTAAATTGACGTGTAAGAATTGGGGCCCATAGTTCCCTGTTGTTTTTAAATAAATCAACAGGAACCCCATCAGGGCCGGGTGCTTTCCCCGCCAGACATGCATCAATACAATTCTGCACTTCTATTACTGTTATTTCGGGTTCGAATGGGCTACTAATCTGATTACAGTCTCTCATTTGGGTGTTGTCATTAATACATTCCGTCTTATCTTGTACAATGGAATACAGCTTGGCAAAATATTCAGCCCACTCACACTCTGTAATTGCCACCTCTAATGGGTCTGCATGACTGAAATTTAAAAAAGGGGCATTGACAACTTTCCAGAATAAGGCAGAGTCTTTACTTAAAGAGGCGTCACATAAAGCATCCCATGCTTCAAACTTTAAAGCATTTTTCCTATTTTTAAGGGTTTGCTTATAGACATTCCTACGCTTTCTAATTAAATCCATATCTTTCTCCGTAGCATGTATAGCATGCTTTAGACTTTTATATGCCTTGGTACATTCTGAATCAAACCACCCCTTCTGCCTTGTATTCCCACCACTAGTCCCAACCCACAATAACTTTCTTGTTTGGGCAATAATCAATAAAACATTTTTAATGATATCAGAATCATTGGCATTCTCATCTGTACATACATAAAATTGGAGCAACATACTTTTTATTAGTTTCTCCTGGAAGTCTGCTGGGCAAATTTTTGTCCACTTTAGAGCATATCCATTTTTAAGGGCCATGGTGATATTATCTATTATAACTTTAGATTTGGCCCTACCACGATGTTTCTTAAATCTCATACTAATTTTAAAACTTAAAGGAAAATGGTCGCTAAGCGGGCAATCCAGAATGCTATAGCTCTGTAACATATCCCTATGACTAGAAGTCATTAAGGCATAATCAATGGTTGTGTTTGCCCCTCTGCCATTAAACGTTGGTAAAAAGGGGATTTCTGGACTAATCAACCTGTTTACAAAGTCCAAATCATTCTCAAATATTAATTCATTTAAATAATCCCCTCGTCCAGAATGTTCAAAATGACGAAAGCCAATGACTCTATCTAATTTTACCCCACATAACCCACTCTCTGCGCTACTGCATATTTGGCAGTTAATAATACAAGTGTCCTCGGTCCTCCTCCCTATTGCCGAAGTGATATTACTACCTAATAGTCTGAAGACATCCACTTGGTCTTCTCCTTGAATATTATCATAAAAATTAATCAACACTAAGGAAAACCCTTTGTTAATTGTGATCCTTATAATGTGATAATACACATTATTAAAAACTAACTCAGTTTTAATTCCTGCTAACAGATTTGAAACATAGGTACACAGACCTCCTTTGGCCCTACCATGAGGTGAGCTTACTGCTGGGGAGAAATATGTTTTAAATCCATTAATATGTATGGGTTCAGTTGTCCATGTTTCCTGGAGACTAATAACATCATAATTACCTAGCAATTTTTCCCAGTTTTCATTACCCAGTTTAGATCTCAACCCTGCAATATTCCAGCTCAGAAAAGACCATACCTCCCCACTAAATTGATCAACCACTAGATCACTATTGCTATTGAGAGATGTTTTTCTACCGCAAGGTTCCTCAATTTGTGGGCTCTCACTAATATGAACCACCTTAGCTGTCTCTAATTCAGTGATGGTACTTTGAAGCCCTTGGTCCTTAGGCTCACTCCTTTCACTAGTGATCAAATCAGTGGGTTTGTTATGCCCCTTAAGTCAGTCAATATTTTCTAATCCCTGCAAGATTTGAAATCTATTTACTAAAGGGATATTGAAATTTGGGCTGACATTACCTCTATGTCTGAGCCTGTGCTCCCCATGATACCAAGTATTATCACTCCTTAAATCCATTGATGGATAAAAATAGGTTAGGTCTACAGTTTGAATTCTACCTATATTGTAATTAGGTTCCCGATGACATATAAAACTCACCGCTCTTCTATCTCTCAGGTTTAAAATAATACAATCTCCTTGTATATCTTTGTGCCTCTGTCCAATCCAATGTACTCTCCTAACGTTTAGAATTTCCACACGTGTTTGTCCAGGTAAAGGCCTATTATAGTTTAGCCAATGTATTACCTTATTCTTAAGTTCCTGATAATCTTCTGTCTTTCCATTGCTCAGCTCTGGTGCCCCTGCCAACACTACTGTATAGGGAATTGACTGTGGGGGGAGGTCAATATGTATTTTTTTGTCCTTATCATAATTATTTGCATCCTTATTTCCATTATACACATTCGAATCTGCCATTCCCTCCTTCCCCTCAAGTCCCTTACCTTTCTCTCTTTCAGATCTTTTACGACCAGAATCCCTTTGGTTCAACATATTTACCCCCGTAGATGGTATAAGGGGTACGTTATCCTTCTCACACCTTGCAGGTAAAGTTGCGGGTTCTAGTGAATGCGAAACACTAATAGCGACATTATCTGATTTGTTGGTATTAGATACAGCTATAGGTCTAATTAATGTACTAAGATGTTCCAGTGTTTCTAAATTACCTGCCCCTTGCTTTTCTAATCCCTCAATTTTTTCAGCAAGAGTTTTTAATCTTCCTACTATTGGCAGTATCAAAGACTTCATTACCTGCTCAATTTTTATCATGAAGTCTACCAAATCTGTCAATGTAATTCCTTCTTGTACAGTGGGCTTTTCATCTTTGTTAAGGGATTCAATACTCCTTAGTGACTTTCTTTTTTCCCCTTTTTCTTGTAATGGGATTGGTACAGTTTTCTTATTTTTACCTTTTGGTTTCCCTTTCTTACGTGAGTTCTGCCCAACTTTTACTTTTGGGCGATTCCCTTGTATCCCTTGTAAGGGGATAGCACTATGTATTGATTCCACTGTGTTTGTGTCTTCATTTTCACAAATAATTATCTCCTCCATATGATCAGACACATTGTTAATGTTAGGTTGACCCTCGCTTAACCCTAATCTGGGAGTAAGAGACAACCTGTTTTCCCGGATCATAAAGTCATCAGGAGGTGTAGTTTGCGAAATTATAACACAGTTAGGGTCCTTAACCGGAAAGTCCGCATATGAAGCCATAAGAATGGATTCTTGTGAATATGCCATGCTCAACGCAGTATTAGGGTGAGCTTCAGAGTCTTGGTTCTGGTGCGCTTGCAAACAAAGACTAGGGGGTAGTGATAGCCGCCTCTCAGTGCTCTCTATTGCGTTAACGACTACCCCTATCGTTTTTTGCAGCATCCTATCTATTGCTGTCAAGCTTGGGAGAGGGGTTTTCGGTGGAGCTTTGGTTTTTGCAGTTGATCGAGTAACCATCGGCGTGGTTTTGCCCATTCTTAACAACCACCGTACGTGCAATATAGATAGAGAACCCCTTGACTTCGACTTTCAGCAAAATACCTATAATGACAGCCAACGGAGGTGGCCCAGCCCAGCCGCGGTCAGCCCCGGACGGCCACAGACGGCCCACCCTTAGCCCGGGCTTAGCCCGGCACACGCCCGCACGCGTCCCGCGTAGCGGGCCTTGCACTGCTTATATGCGCCTCCTGGCGCTGTTGTGACGTGCGTGCTGTGCGCCGCCGCTGCCGGGATTCGTAGTCCCGTTGTGCGGCGACGCTGTAACTGCCTGATAATGACTCTTGGTGGTGGCGGCACAACCTTCTGGTCGGTATGACTCCTGGCGATGGCGGCGTTTAGATATCAGGTAAGGTCCCCCCGCTCCGCCGGCCTTGCACTGCTTATATGCGCCTCCTGGCGCTGTTGTGACATGCGTGCTGTGCACCGCCGCTGGTGCTGCCGGGATTCGTAGTCCCATTGTGCGGCGACGCTGTAACTGGCTGATAATGACTCTTGGCGGTGGCGGCACAACCTTCTGGTCGGTATGACTCCTGGCGATGGCGGCGTTTAGATATCAGGTAAGGTCCCCCCGCTCCGCCGGCCTTGAACTGCTTATATGCGCCTCCTGGCGCTGTTGTGACGTGCGTGCTGTGCGCCGCCGCTGGTGCTGCCGGGATTCGTAGTCCCGTTGTGCGGCGACGCTGTAACTGGCTGATAATGACTCTTGGCGGTGGCGGCACAACCTTCTGGTCGGTATGACTCCTGGCGATGGCGGCGTTTAGATATCAGGTAAGGTCCCCCCGCTCCGCCGGCCTTGCACTGCTTATATGCGCCTCCTGGCGCTGTTGTGACGTGCGTGCTGTGCGCCGCCGCTGGTGCTGCCGGGATTCGTAGTCCCATTGTGCGGCGACGCTGTAACTGGCTGATAATGACTCTTGGCGGTGGCGGCACAACCTTCTGGTCGGTATGACTCCTGGCGATGGCGGCGTTTAGATATCAGGTAAGGTCCCCCCGCTCCGCCGGCCTTGCACTGCTTATATGCGCCTCCTGGCGCTGTTGTGATGTGCGTGCTGTGCGCCGCCGCTGGTGCTGCCGGGATTCGCAGTCCCGTTGTGCGGTGATGCTGTAACTGGCTGATAATGACTCTTGGCGGTGGCGGCACAACCTTCTGGTCGGTATAACTCCTGGCGATGGCGGCGTTTAGATATCAGGTAAGGTCCCCCCGCTCCGCCGGCCTTGCACTGCTTATATGCGCCTCCTGGCGCTGTTGTGACGTGCGTGCTGTGCGCCGCCGCTGGTGCTGCCGGGATTCGTAGTCCCGTTGTGCGGCGACGCTGTAACTGGCTGATAATGACTCTTGGCGGTGGCGGCACAACCTTCTGGTCGGTATGACTCCTGGCGATGGCGGCGTTTAGATATCAGGTAAGGTCGTACTCAGTATATGAATCATTTGATTATGAGTAATGACATCTATGGGGCAATGAGGGAGCCTCGGAGGGTGAGGCGGCTACGGACCTCCCTCCCAGGGTAAGCCATCCCAGCGGAAACCGACTGTCTCCTGCGCTCTGAAATGTCAGAAACATTTACATCTAGGTTTAGGCGTGTCACACGCTGAGACAGAACCACGTCTAGGCACGGATGTCTGAATCAGGCAAGTCTATATCAGAAGATGTAATGGGGCATGTCGCGTATCCCATGCTTTCACTAGCTCTGCTAGTGGTTTGCGTCGTTTTGTCACCCTATCCTCTTTGAGGAGAGCCCGTTCTTCTGCTCCCGCCCAACATATCACATCCGCCTCCCATCTGGACAGTAATGGTGCTTGCTTTGCCTTCCATCCAAGGGCTATGCACCGTCGGGCCAAGAGCAAAGCCAAGTCGGCGAACGCAACCGCATCCGTTTGGCTGTGGGTCTCGGAAAAAGGCCCAGAAGGCAAGCCGCTAGGGCGCACAGTATACCTAACAACATTACCTTGTTTATCAGCTCCACCACTTTCGTCCAATAATCGTAGAGCCTAGGGTAAGACCAGACCATATGATCAAAGTCTGCATCAGCAAGAGCACAGCGTGGACATGCCTGGTCAGTATCCCCAAATATCACATTCAACCGATGGGGCGTTAGCTAAGTTCTATGTAGCCAGTTGAATTGTAAGTATTTAAAGCAGCGTTTCGAGATACCTTCTTGGGGCCTCCCAAGGCTCTTTCCCAGTCTTTATCAGTGAACTGCTTGGCCAGCGTCTCCTCCCATCGCTCCCGCAACCGAGGTAATGAGCTGCTCGAGAGCTCCATGACAGCCTGGTATAGCCATTTCACTAGGTGCTCGGCCGAGCCCAATGTCACCATTTCGTGCAGCGTCTCAACCCTGTAACTGGTGGTATGTGAGGGGCGGACCTCCCCCGGGTTGAGGCAAACCCGTCAGGGGAACACAAGGAGAATACAGTCTTGTACCTATAGATCTCGCCACGCATCTATCCCAACACGCAATGGCCACAGAAAGGAGCACCCCCATGTTTGTAATCTTCTGACGTCAAAGAAGCATTCGAGGCAGGAGGGTCGCTATCACTAAGCCGGGAGCGATGGATAAAGTATCCAACCCTATCCCATCAAGCCAACGGGCCAACCACTGCAATTGGGTCGCCAAATAATAGGCCTCGAAATCCGGGGCCCCCAAACCACCGCTAACCAGCGGAAGCCGCAGGGTCTGCAGAGATACACGATTGCGGCCACCATCCTATACCAAATCTCGTAGTATGGAATCGACCTTCTTAAACCAGCGCCGTGGGAGTACGACTGGAAGATTGACAAAATAATTTAAAAAGCGGGGCAGCAGTACCATCTTAGACAGCGCCACCCGGGCCATTACTGGAAGTTTCAAGGAGTGCCAAAAAGTGACATTCTGCTGAAGCCCCTGTAAGGCCCCGCCAAGGTTAACCTCCAGCAGGTCAGCCTGTGTGTGATAAATTCTAATGCCCAGGTATTTAAAGGCAGTCGGGGCCCAATCTAAGTCTGCAGGAAGTGTTGGCTGTCTCGGGAGAGAAGGACATAAGGGGAAGATGTGGGTCTTCTGTCTATTGAGGCGTAAGCCAGCGAGCTCTGCAAATTCTCCCAGGAGTTGCAGTAGCTCAGGTACCCCCACGGCTCTATCCCTCAAATAGACCAACACATTGTCGGCATAGAGTGAAATAATATGTGAGGGCCCATCAAATTGGATCCCCCAAACGCTCACCTTCCTGCCTAATGCATTCCGCCAAGGGCTCCATGGCTAGAGCGAACAACAATGGTGATAGGGGGCACCCCTGGCGAGTCCCCCTATAAATATTATAGGATTCAGATATAATGGCACCTGTGCAAACCCATGCCCTAGGCTCCTCATACAGTAGCCGCACCCATTGTACCCTGCCCTCGCCCGTTTTCATCTTCCCCATTGTTGCCAGTAGGAAGTCCCAACTGAGGGAGTCAAAAGGCTTCTCGAGTTCAATTGACATCAGTACTGCCTCCGGGTAGGCACCTATATCCGTATGAAACATTACATTATACAGTCTACGCAAATTGTTCGACGTAGACTGCGTGGGTATAAAACCGTTCTGATCTGTGTGAATCAGTTTTTGCATATAAGGCAGTAGCCTAGTAGCCAACGCCTTGCTAAGAATTTTAAAATCAGCGTTTAGCATGGATAAGGGCCGGAAGTCCCCCACTCTCGGGTGGTCAGTCTTAGTTTTAGGTAGGGGAACCACCAAGGCCTCCCTAATGGATGCATATGAGCTAGGCAATGAGGAAACACACAGCACAGCACAGCATACAGTCTCAGTCTAGTCCGCAGCGTCATCAGTCGATTCACGCTGGTAATGATATGCCCGGAATGGTTCAGAGATATCTCTGGGGAGAGAAGGAACTGACACCAACTCACAGTAGGTCACCAGCTGCGACCCCAGCACATTGCTAATCTCCTGTTACTCAGGAGCAGTAATAGAGCAACTAGCATGCAACATTCTGGTGGGACTTCTTTAACATATCCCGGCAGTAAGCGGGGTGCAAGCTAGTTGCAGCCCTGTCATCTCATCAATTGTATCCATAATAGTTTCCCAGTATCTCCGAACTGCTGGACAGTCCCACACCAAATGCAAAACATTAGCACAGGGGTTCGAGCATCTAGCACAGCACACCTCATTAAGTAGAGCTCTTCTGCTTAGCCACTCTGGTGTGCAGTAAAGCCTGTGTAAGAACTTCAAATGCAGCAGCCACAGTCTGTAGTTGGGCGAAAGTGCCCTTGACTGCACGCAGCAGAAGGTCCATATGTCCTCCTAATTTGGCACCTCCAATAAGACCTCCCATTCCAAACAGGCGGGACTCGAACGGGATCAGCCAGATGTATATCCAAATTTAATTCTGGTTATCAACTTTTGCAGGTAAAGGTTTCCCAGTAGTCCCTCTAGCGCAGGGAGCGTGGGAGGCACAGAAGGAAAGGAAGCGTAGGTGGCATGTATGGCCACTCTAAGCTGATAATAGGTGAAGTGGTCGAGCAGGTTCATCACATCATCCCCAAACAGCATCTGAGGCGCAACAAACTCCCCCTCAGGGATCACAGCCCCCATCATAGTAAGTCAGAGACGCCTTTTTTACAGATCTTTGTCACTATTAAACACAATCTATAAGATCCTCTAAAACATTACACCAATGACTACCTCAGCTGGTGAATCCCCCAAAAATGGGCTTCTCCTGGGCGGTAATACTGCCTTGAATATTATGCAACACCTCTGAGTATCAGGAGATGCTCCAAATAATTTAGAAAACCTGATCTTTTTTTCTATTGACATTGACAAAGCATTCAAAACGCTCAACTGGAGGTATTTGCTGACAATATTGGAGCACATGGAGTTATGGCTTCAAGTGATTAGCTGGGTTCATCTTCTACACTCTCACCCCATGACCAGAATTAGAACAGGTCAAGTGATCTTGAAAGCATTTGAGGTGCACAGGGCATGTGATAATGTTGCCCCTTATCTCCAGTTCTCTTTACACTGACAATTAGCTGGATTTGCTTGGTCTGCATGCTTGCCCATGCTTGCGAGACGTTACTGACGTTCGGCAACGCGGATTGCGTGTTCGGGAGGATATATCGCGCAACCTTCACCATGCGGTCGCCAATGGACGCGGCCATCTTGTTTTTCTACTCTTTGTTATGGTTCTGGGGCCTGTTTTGAATCCTCCCAATATCTTTTCAATCCTTTGTTTCTAAAACTTTTTTTCTGACCGTTTTTATTTATTATCTATCTCTCTCTCTTCCTAAGTGTATATATTGAGTTTTTTTCCTACTTTTACTGCGTTATGGTACTGTTTTTTCTATAACTTGCTTATTTTTTTTACTTCCCTACTTTTTCTCCTGACTTTTCGGCCCCTGCCCCCCCAGAACCATAGCTAAGAGTACTAAGACGAAGCAGAGTGCTACCAGGAAGGGGTGCAGGTCCGTGCCTTATTCTCGGAGGTGGCTGCCCTAGTTTTTTTTGTGCAGTGCCACCTCCCCTTAATCTTGCCAGCAGGCCTGGTTCAGGCTATTGGATCCATGAGCATCACCGCACCGGTGGGCGAGGGTGCGCCGGGCAGTGTTTCGCTGTTCTGAGGTCCGGCGCACCCACAATCAACTCACTCACCGGTGGTCTGACATCCTGGACCGCGAGCAGGACCTGCTGGACATATGCTAGGTGTTGAGATTCTGGGGCTTGGTGAGTAGCTAATTTTTATTACTATTGTGTGTTCTGTTCTGTGTTATTGCGAATATAATTATTTTCCCAAATAGCAAGAATGCTGCTGCTGCTTACATGCAGGTAAGTTACGTTTAAAGATCTTATATTATGTGATTGTTATTTTTCTAGACAGGTGCTCGGCGCTACTAATCTTACTTGTTTGCAACTTTGCGCTCCCTTGGGCTGAATATGTAAGAGAGGTTAGAGAACTTAAGTTAGGTAATGCAGACTAGAGAGACTCCTTTCCTTTGTTCTGTCACTAAGATAGTTGTAGGTAGGTAGTTATAGTTAGTTACTTAGTATTAGTTGGTCATTTTCTAGAGGTCCGCGTGACTCGTTCTTTATCACGTGCTGCTGACTCCTTAGTATACCTTTTGTAGTTTGTTAGTGAGTGAATAATATAGCAACTCAGCATCAGCAACCAACCAACAATTTGGTGTATGCAATATCCATGCATCCATCTATTCGTTTTTGAGGACTAAAATAAATGCAGACTTAGGGAATTGGCCCGTCAAAAGGGATTGATTCATTGATAATTGCGAATTAAATCGGAACTTAGAAGAAGCAAATATAATTTTTGGCGTTTCATTCCAAAGTCTTTGGAATAGGCAGGCTAGGTAGTACTTAGGTTTAGGATTCTGGAATCGAAATGGAACAGTGGAATAATAAAAAGATAGGACGGTCCGCTACCGCGATACTAGTCTACTACTACAAGTCGATCGGATTAGATATGTCAAATTTAGTGTCAAAAATCCTTTTGGAGCGATTTTTTTAAATATTTAATATTTGTTTCACACCAATCAATTTTTGTATCTTTATTATGTCTTACATGATCAGCATCCAGGGTCAAGAAGACGACGGGGTCTGCCGAGGCGGGAGCAGGAGGTGCCTCCCAGGATCGCTCCTCTACTACACATGGCTCTGCTGCTGGCACCAGTAAGTCCTCCTGTTGTTAATATTAATAATTATATTTCCCTTACTTTTACTGCAGCTTATTTTTTTCAAGCTATTATTTCCGTTTCCTAATTCTATTTTTTTCAAATCTTCTTCGATCTATCTGTTTCTAAATTCTTGTTATCCCTGCATTACCTACCAACTTAGTTATTTATATTTCTAGGGTCTCTTTTTTTTTTTTACATCAATCTAACTGCCTCAGGCTCTGTACTACTATTAGTCTGTCTGCAGCTTGGTTTCTAATTTATTCTGGGTTTTCAGTCAGCTTTCCCTCTCCCCTTATATTTTGTGGACTGCCTAGTGGTGGTACTACTGTAAGACTCAGAGAACACATTGGGCCGACCTTTACAACTACTATTACAACTTCTCTTCTGTGCTGATTGCATGCCCAACTAAGGTATTCTACGCATTTTTGTTGAGATTAGAAGGCTTTCTTTTACTTCCTTTCTCATGCTCAATCAGTAAATAAAATGATGGTCATGTTGGGCACGTATTTTTACTTTTTCTCACCTAGGCCTAGTACTATTATTATTAGCAGCAGTTGATTGAGAACAACAGATTACAGTGCACCCAGGCTGGAAGGAAGTATGAGGAGTATGAGGGCATAATTATATTTTCCAATCAAGAGGGAGGACTCGAGAGACCTCATGTCCGATTGTCTGCCCAGTTGGGCTTTCTTTTGAAAAAGTTTTAAAACTCAGATTCACCAATAGCTCTAGCCACTGAGTCCAGTCCTTTGGGTTGTCCTCCTCTTGAGAGGCTTTTTCAAAATTGACACCAACAAAATGCCTAACCAGATATTTTATTATTTTTGATAGGATAGGACATACTGTCTATTCTACTCTAGTACCCGGTTTGTACTAGTGATGTGTGTGGTGTATGTATATATTGTATTTTCATTCTTGCTAGTGAAAAAAATAATAGGGGGAGGCGTACATGGCATCTAAAAAATGTGTAATGTTTTTTTCTAGGCGTACCGACCACCAGTGCCGGGGCCAGTAGGGAAGGCGACGCCAGCCAGGAGGGGGCAGATGCAGCAGCTACATGGGGTGAACAACGGTTGAAGAAGACACCCTTTACTCAGCAATAGCATTAGCTGCAGGAGCTGAGTAACTAATGGCCTCTTCTAGCTGACGTCAACTCTGCTGGTAAAGTTTTAGGAAGAAGACTGAGTCAGACGGCCTTGATGGATGGGTTGAACTAAAGGGCAAAGAAGGATGGAAGGAGAAAGACATGTAATATATAACTGGCAGAGAAAGATACGTGGGTGAAGGAAGGGGGCCAGGGATGCATAGGAGGCTGATAGGATGCATGGGTGGTTGAAGGATGGGTGAAAGGTAAAAGAAAGGATGCCTGCCTGGGTGCGTGAAACTGTGTGGGTGATAGGAATCCTCCAGGGGGTTTGATATTGTCAAACTCAAAAGAAAGCAAGGACGCATGGGTGGTGGTATAAAAAAATTACAAATGTATGTTGTTGGTGAAAGGTTTGTTAAGAGATTAAGAAGAATGATATATTTACTTTGAATGATGGATGCCTGGATGGTATTCAATCATAGCATAGGTGGAGACTGTCACTGGATAAAGAGAATGTAAAAGAAAAATAACCGTGCCAAAGTAGCAAAGCCAAGGGTGAAGATAAGAATAAGTTTAGAATAAAACATAAAATGCTAGAAGAGCAATGCAATGATAAATGGAAACAAGGACTGTTTTTTTCAAGGTTTTTGATTCAAGGTTGTATTTCAGAATACTCCTTTGACTCACAGTAGTTTGAAAGCACAACAAATATATTATGTATGTATGTACCCATACCCACCCATTATCATCTCCTCCCTCCCAGGCCCATTCCCTACCTATGTCATTTCGACGGTGTCAGCCATGGGTGGCCTATCGGCTGCATGGTTACACAATCAAACAATAGTAGTACCTCATGTCGTCCCATATATAATCATTCAAATCAGATATCATCTGCCTTGTTGTAGTAGTCAGGGTGAAAGTGAAATTGAGCAGTTGCCATTATTTAACAGAGTATGGCCATAATAGAAAAATAAGATAATTGTGTAGTTGAAGACTACAGCTGCCCCACCTGCGGACAGTAGTAAAGAACGTAAGTCTGTGACTGCGACACGAGTATGTCTGTCTAGGGTGCAAGCAGACTAAGCTGGAATGCCTACAAGGATAATTTAGCTGAGCAAGAGAGAGGAGAAGAAGAAGACTTGCCTACTCCATAGTGCCTTGTAATGCCTGAAACTCACACAAATGTTAGAGGCTGAGGAAGTAGGAAGATACCACAAATGTTATGTACTGTGCTCGCTAGTGCTACTGTGCCACTATAATGCTATGTGTATAATTAATTTTGTGTTACTGTTTTGCTAAGAGTATTGGTTACAATTGTCTTTTTTCTTTCTTGATATAGCTACTCCTTCCCAACCGAAACAACAACCCAACAGGAAGGAGCTAGCAGCCATGGTCCGGCAACAGAAGCTGGGGGCCATCCATAATGAATATCAGTAACTGGTGGTTCTGGCGGAGGAGGAGGAGGCGTCAGCAGCTGCAGCCTCCTCCAATGCCCTGGGCCCCAGCCAGTCCCCCCCAGTGCCTCCAGTGGTAAGGCGCAGTGGTCCGGCAGCCGCCCGCTGCACTTCTTTAAACTCTGCTGCCCACCCCTGTTCATGCAACTGCAAGACATTTCAGCGCCGCATGCTCCTCCTGATGGCCACCTAGAGGAGCGGATAAACACCCTGGAGAGGAAGATCCAGTCAGCCCGCCACTAGAACTCCGTCGCCCTGCTCCTTTTTTAATCTTTTTTTTGGGTGAATGGGAATTGGGCGCTGGGGAAAACTTGTTTTTTTTATGGACATTTTAATTTATGGAAATTGGACTCTTAATAATGATGGACATTGGTTGGGGTTAGAGAGGGGGTGGGTCAGGTGTTGTGTTTTTTTTCATTCTAGTTAGTTTATTTGTTAGGGGAATAAATGATTTATAGCTTACATATGATATAAATCTTTTGGGAGGGTTACTCTTTACTTCACACTTTCCTTTGCTGCAGGGCCGCAGCCAGTTTTTGATTGAAATCTGCCGATAGTGTAACACACCAACAGATAGATGCGGTACCCTCACTTGTGACTTGTCCTACTAGGACTGTCAGTCTCTCCTCCTAGTCGATGCAGTCTGCAACTAAAACCCCTATGGACTCGGAAGAGTGTGGGAGTGTGAATACATGAATTTCCATAGTATATACATTATGCCTCCCCCAAACTTCTTCTCTTACCTGTGATTGATGTTTATACTTAGGCGAAGCGATGGATTGCTACATGGTGATGGTTTGGTTTCCCAAGGTGCCATGGGGGTGGTAGTAGTAGTAGAAACTGACAGTATCATTTGCAAAAGAAAATGAGACAGTCAGTCACATGAGGGAGACTAGGGAAAGATTAGTAGAAGTATAGTATACAAGAAGACTGCCAAACAAGAAACCATGATGAATCGATGATGATAAGCAATGCTAAAGTAAAATAAACCAGAATGCCTGGCGGACTACCCTAGTACAAGTTACAAACTCAAGTCGACTCGAGCTATGAAGCGGACATGTGACTTCATAACCTTTAGTGTTGGAACTAGGATGATTGATGACTCGATGCTGGCAACCAATTATATTATTATGAGATGGATTATGTTCCTCTGTAAAATTAAAATTAAATATTGAATACTGTGCATGGGTGGGCAATCTAATATTGCCAGTGTGGGCTATAGTATATATACATAGAGCAGAAAAAGATCCTCGCCCTGCCTTGAGTTAGTGTTGCTTTCACCACATCTGCCCAAGCAAGTGTGGGAGGAATAATTGGTATAAGTTTTATTTAGTCACACCTCTATATAAATCACACAGCCCGGGGGAAGAGGGTTAGGGTTTGATGAATAGTTGGGAAGGGGGATTTGAGGGAAAGGTTTGACAAAGACAATCACTACACATGGACAACACACAAAAACTTGGCAGCTGACCATCATATAAATCCGTTAAGGGAGAAAAAGGAAATGCATGATGACTTGATGAGTGTAGTACCAGACCAGTACAGGGCAGTATATTATTAATTATTATGCATTGGCCTTGCCTGTCTGCCCCAGAGAGACCCAAGTTACATACATTTTATGTTCTGTTGTTGTACCGGGCTTCCTTTCTCGCCCTAAGTGCGCCAGGTATGCTCAGACGTGAGTCCCGGGCTCACTGTGCCACTGGAATCAAGCTAACAGGCTGAACAGGGGTGAAACCCCGAAACCGGTCCTAGGATGCTTGTTTCCGGTCCAGGGAAGACCTGGCTTGGCAGTTCGGGCTGGACTGTTCCCATGAGGCACAGGGTCAAGACGGATTTGCATTTAGCCAGGTCTAAACTGGGGTGGCATGGTGAACAAAAGAATGATGGATTTAACCCAGATCTTTGATTTGTTCTGCATTCCGTCCATCAATTGTGTGTCTTTTGCTTTCTCGCCCTAAGTGCGCCAGGTATGCTCAGACGTGAGTCCTGGGCTCACTGTGCCACTGGAATCAAGCTATCCTGGCTGAAGAGGGGTGAAACCCCAAAACCGGTCCTAAGATGCTGGTTTCCGGTACAGGGAGGACCTGGCTTGGCAGTTCGGGCTGGACTGATCCCATGAGGCACAGGGTCAAGACTGATTTGCATATAGCCAGGTCTAAACTGGGGTGGCATGGTGAGCAAAAGAATGAAGGATTTAACCCAGATCTCTTGACTGGGGGTGAATGTTTTGATTTGTTCTGCTTTCCGTCCATCAATTGTGTGTCTTTTGCTTTCTCGCCCTAAGTGCGCCAGGTATGCTCAGACGTGAGTCCTGGGCTCACTGTGCCACTGGAATCAAGCTATCCTGGCTGAAGAGGGGTGAAACCCCGAAACCAGTCCTAGGAGTCTTGTTTCCGGTCCAGGGAGGACCTGGCTTGGCAGTTCGGGCTGGACTGTTCCCATGAGGCACAGGGTCAAGACTGATTTGCATATAGCCAGGTCTAAACTGGAGTGGCATGGTGAGCAAAAGAATGATGGATTTAACCCAGATCTCTTGACTGGGGGTGAACGTTTTGATTTGTTCAGCATTCCGTCCATCAATTATGTGTCTTTTCCTTTGAATGATAGCAAAGAAAATCCAAAAATATCTGTAGGAGTCAAATATATAAGCAAACACAGTAGTAATGATGAAAGAGAAAAAATGAATCAAATGAAAATGATACTATAATTAATGACAAATTGGGAGTTGCATCTCCACATTCCTCTTGGTCCTTCCTTGGACTGTACATCCGTCAATCTTTGGTGCATGCCTAGCCAATGCGGTTTGGTAAGGTAAGCGTGAGTTGTTTTTCCCAGTATAAAGCAGGGTGAAGGCCGGCCTGGAGATGGAAAAATAAAAAGGGTATTGAAAAATCAAGGAGAAAAGTTAAACTGCATAAATTAAGGGGGAGTGCAAAAGAAGACTTTCAGAGGCGGCATGGCTAAATCATGTCTATTTCCAGCAGTTACCGCCAAAACCAGGAGCAGGCCCGCCCACCCAACCTCCACTTAGCTTAGAATTTGAGCCAGACAGCAGTGAGCACACATACACACACACACACACAGCAACATAGCATTTTCAAAATTAAGTAACAAAATCAATGCACCGCTGTCAGTCACACCACAACACTTGCCTCCACCACTACACAGACATGTAGGTCTGGTGTTGTTGTTTACCTTTTAGGCCACTTCATGAAACACCCCGAGTTATTCCATCAATCATCTCCGAACCTACTGACTGACTGCGAGTTGGTATGGTCATGGTGTCCAACTCTGTAGTGTCCCGAGTGAGTCCAGAATCAAAAATGCAATGGATCGGCCTGCAGTAGTACAATTTTGGGAAACATTGACTTGATTCACGTTTTTTGTATGTAGATTAAATACTAGTAGACATCATGCACAACACAAACACCAATCACTCAGAGTCAGCGTGCAATGCATGCCCTCATTTACCTGTTCTTTAGGGGCAGTCCCTCTAGGCTCGGAAAGGAGGATAGATATGTAGTCAGGTTTGGAGGGACTCGAGGCAGACACACATTTCACATTTGTTGTACTATTCTCCATCCAATGTCTGGCTTGAGGGGAATGGATTTAGGGCACGTCAGGACTTGGAGGAGTGGACTTACTTCTTCACTGACTGCACACAGTTGCAACTCCAATCCGGCAATAAAAGAGTAAGACTGTGGTGATGGATTTGGTGTGATTTGAACCAGAAAGACAGTGACACATACAAATAATAAAGTAAATAATATTTGTTAGCTATATCTTTTTTTGGTGGGGGTTTGGGCATCAAAGAAGAAAGAAAGTACTTGAAAGCCTAGATGTCAGGGAAGTAGAGCTTGTTCTCAAACTCTGGTGGTTCACCCAGAAGTAGGTCACCCAACACACTACTTCCATGACCTGAGTCACCGTCATCATCTTCCTGCTGTGCTACTTCAGGTATGGTGTAATCCGGTGGTATAAAGCGCTGATTCTTTTTGATCATGGTAAACCTCTCCACATTTTGGGGCAAGAGACTGATCCTTCTCACTGTCATAACGGCACCAGCAGCACTGAAAACATGCTCAGAAGAGACACTTGCAACAGGCCAAGACAGATAGTTTATCGCCAGCCTGCTGAGCAATGCCCGCTGGCACCTTTCCCCATACCAATACAGAAATGGGTTTATTTTGATCAAAGTAGATCTCTGTTGGGTCATCCAGATAGGCCTGGACCATCCGCTCAATGCTCATGGGTGCTCTGCTTTGCTCAGCCTCTTTTGCCTTTGCCTCAGCACTGGACTTAAACCCTGCCTGTAGAAACCATTCCTCTGTGGATTTTGAGGCTGATGCTCCTGTTCTTGTTCTTGTTGATGTTGTTCTTGGTGTTGTTGGTGGTTTTGGCTGCTGTGAGCCAACCGCACTGCCCTCAGACTCTGAAGTTGAACTTGAAGGCTGACCTGCAGTACTTGTTGTGCCCTGGAGAAGTGGGCCTCTGTTCTTTTTCTAGCTGACTGGCTTACACAGCTATCCAAGTTTTGCAGCTGGCAACATCCCTGTCTGAAAAAGGAATGAAAGTGTGCAGTAATGGCTTATACCGTGGATCAAGAATTGTGGCACAAATGTAATGGTTGGGTGATACAATGCCTCTTTGCACCCTTGTATTTTCAGATAAGCGAAGGGTTAAGCTCTCCACCAACTCATATGCTTCTTTTTTCCCTCCACACCTGCATACATTACAGATACCCCCTTCAGCTGTTCCTGTAGCATGTGCAACAATGGGATAGCTTGTCCCATAGTACAGTCCCCCTTGCTGACTTCACGTGTGAAGACCTCAAAAGGAAGTAACATCTCAGTCAGGCATTTGAGTAGGCCCCATTGGACCATCTCAATGATCATGCCTTCCACAGTAGCATCCTCATCTTTGCATGACATATTCACTGATTGGTCTGTACTGTTCAAACAGACGTTCAAGCATGTAATAAGTTGAGTTCCAACGTGATGGCACCTCCTGGATGAGTGCTTTAACTGACATTCTATTATCACATTGAATGAATCTCAGCTGCTCCGGGCTTTAAAAGAATGGCTGAAATGTGTGCATATTCTTCTCCAGGTGGTCAGTAAGTTGCTGACTCAGTCTTCTTTTTTCAGAAAGTCTTGAACAATGATGTTAATGCAGTGCGCCAAACACAGGACCCTGAAATAGCCACCATTGGCCATGGCCTTAACTATATTACTGCCATTGTCAGTGGCAACACAACCAATGTTCAGTCCTCTTGGTCGTAGCCATTCAAAGACCTTGCTGTCAAAGTCTTCCAAAATGTTTGCAGCAGTATGAGATTTCTCCATGGCAAACATGGCTACAGTTTCATGTTTCCGAGCGGCATTAAAAATCTCAGCAGTGTCAATACCTGCAGATATCTTTTCTATAATCCCGTCAAAAGAGATCCAGTGTGCAGTGATGCACATGTAATCAGTGGCTTGGCAACTAGTCCACATGTCTGTTGTCAGGTGGATAGTGTGAACAGCACTCTGCTGCAAAGCTTGTCCAAGCAATTCCAGCACGTCGTGATGTAGTGCTGGAACAGCAACTCTGGCGTAATAGGACTGGCTGGGAACCTTCCATTTCAGCAGATGGCTGCCACAAATTCAAGAAAACCCACCCCGTCCACAAAAGAAAAAGGGAGGAGGTCCAGCGCTAACATTTTAGCCAGCTTTGCGTTGCACTTGTTGGGTGGTTGCGTTCATACTGCCCCTCCGACCTAAACATGCTGAGAATGGTAGCCTGGATTTTTTTCTTTTCTGGTACCACTGATGAAGGTGACTTCTTGATGCCAGATGTTATGCTCAATGCACGTTTTTTCAGTGCGGTACTCTCTTGCATTGGACCCCTTGGTGTCTCAGTCTAACTCTTGTGCCATTGCGATATTGATGATGATGATGTGGGTTGTACCACTGCACTGCTGGGGACAGGGCTGCTTTGTGTAACAGAGAAAATGTCACCCTGTTGATCACCTTCTACCGTGATCGGTTCTTCTTCTTCATCCCCCCCACCAACAACACGTGCAGTTTTTTGGCTGCTAAGGTGCGCCTCCCACTGGATCAAGTGGTGTTTTCTCAGATGAGTTGTTTGGCCTTTGGTACCATAGTTTATACCAAGCTTACCCCGCCTAACACCTTGTCCACAAATCGAGCATATAGCAATGTTCACCTCCTTCTTGTTAACCGAAAAAAGGTCCCAAACTGGGGAGGTCAATTTTCTGGCGCTCCTGGTGCCACTTGCAATGTTGAATGAACTGGAGGGTGGGCGTGACGTTTGACGCTCTGCAGTACCTGCTTCTACTGAGGTGGTTGTGATGGACGTAGGTCGCTGCCGGCGAAATATGAAAACTGGAGGTGGCGTTGGTGGTATCATCTGTGTTGGTGGAATCCATACCACATCCCTCGCACCAATTTTGGATGGGGTAATGTCAATCTCCACTGGTGCGGGACTAATGTCCATGATGACTGGCTCGTCATCATCCTCCTCTTCTACATATACCTCCATAACTCTAAGGCTTTCTGGAACCTTCCTTTTCCCTAGCATTGTCTCGTGGCATGTCTCACTCTCAAACTGAGGTGGATTCCAAGTGGCATCTAGATCATCAGAAGGGGGGCTTGCAGAAGGAGTTGATGGACAAACACTCCTTTTCCTTGCTGGGGATCTGGAAGACAATGGATCTTCTGAGAGTGGCTTCCTCTTCTTCTTCCTCTGCAGGAAGCTCAATCTCCTGAATTGCCCCTACTTCGGGAGGAAGAACTACTATTGGGGGTGGTTGCAGCTGTTGTTGCTCACTTATCTGAGTTTTCTGGATTGATTGGGTACTACTTTGCGATAATGATAAGTCAATTTCAACATCACTGCTTGTCGGCGTTGGACTCGTGATTAGACTGGCTGCCTCTGAGACAGACAAGGGCTTGGGCCTAGGTTGGTGAGGTAGGTCCACTAATGGGGAGAGGATGTGGTCCGCCGGCTAGATTGCCGACTTTGGTGCTGGAAACCAAGTTTCGGGCTTCGGGGTCGCGTCCACATCTTGTGATTCTGGGCAAATCACTTAATCTCCCCGAGCCTGAATGTGTCCTTGTGTAACGTAACTGGTGCACATGTAAAGCACTCCAATACCTTCGGGTCAAGTTTGTGCTATATAAATCTGCATTTACAAAAATAAAAATGCGGGGGCACTGCCTCCAGCTTGCTCCCCGGACACCGCTGCTGCAGGTGCAATTTTCAGTTTCCCTAAAAGGTCTTGGGCGACATACCGGTCTTGGTAAGTGGCAGTGCCTTCTTTTCACTGGTAACTTTCTTGGTACTGGACCTGGTACCTTTCTTTTGTGCCATCTTGAAGATGTCAGCAGCATGCAGTGGCTCAAGTTGAAGATATGTCTGTGGTCACATGTCATGTGACGTCGTGCGCAGCAGATCCTCTGTCCGACAGTACAATGGGCGATGTTGTCTCCTCCTCTTTTATGTACCTAAAAGCAAAGAAGCAAGAAGAACATGAGTGAAACATGGCATTTATTTTTGTGGTACAATTACTACTAGTACAAACAAACAAATATAATATATAACTTAGTGTGTGGTCACACTTGTTAGGGTTATTAATATAATTAAATGTATTACCTCAGTTATTAAAAAAACATAACAATAGAGTGTAGCCATTTGTGAGACTTTGACGACAAGAAGGGCTTTCATGGTTAGTGTACTGTACGGTACACTCAGGAAGGACAGGAAAGAAGAAGAAAAACAACAAAAATACAAATGTAACGGACCCGGTTTGGCATTGTGCATCACGTGGGATGCAGCATTCAGAGAGCTGCAGCTGACAATGGATGGAAGCAATAAGCCAAGAGGATCAAAGGAAAGACATGCAGGCCTATGGCAAAAGCAGTAAAGCACACTAACTCCCACCACAAAATGACCACCAGCCACATAGTCACTGACAAGTCACAACAATAACAAGCAGGAGACCTGGAAAACAATGAGCTCAAGCAGGCCTATATGGAGTTGGACACAGACTTTAAAAAATGGGCCCTGGCCACATGGGGAGGCTCAGCCAAGGCAAATGCTGGCCCACTGTTACAAACGCACTCACACACTGGCCAGAAATGGAGGCATGCTAAACAACGCAGCTTTAATGCAACAATGTCATAAAAGTAAATCCACAGGGCAAAAAAAGGTCTGCAATTTAAACAACAACCACACACATCCAACAAAGGCATTTATTTAACACACATAAAAAAAGTGACATACCCCCCAAAAAACATTTTGCATTTCAATCCAATTCCATCCATGCCCTAAATGATGTTTAAATTCAACAGACACCACAGAAACTGTTGTTTTATGCACCCATGAGTAGCTCTGGGCCTACTGGCTGAAAGGCCTATTGGCAGACTAACTAGTGGGCTAGTAAATTAAATACATATTTTAAATTGATTTCAAAAGTTGGAGAAAATGTAGTGAACTGTGCAACATGTTTCCTTTGTAAAAGAAGAAAAATTACATACAAAGAAACAACTAGACCCCTACTGAAACTACAGGCCACCCACCAGAATAAATGTAAAAAAACGATGGAAAGTACAAAAACAAATTAGGTGCAATGCCCCAATCAAACAAACAACACAAATTTTCCAACTTACTTGTGAAATCTCAAATTCAAAAGTCCTCAAATCCAATGATATATGATGCAGCAGACACAAAGAGTGATCTTTCCAGCTCCAAATCCAAATGAAAAGTGAACAGGCGATGGAAAAAGCACTCGGAGGAGCTTGCTGGACAGGAACAGGAAGTTGGAGACTCTGAGGCACTTCCTTCCTCGTCCCAAAAAAGTAAAAAAAGAAAAAAGGACTCCTTGCACAAAAAAGTACAGCCACATGTCGATCTGCTGAGTTTTTTTTAATCCAAATTGTCATTTCGAGAAGGTTTTGATGCTGCTCAGGAGAGTACCTTCTCCAGATTGCAGAATCTGCATGTTCGGGATCGCGCTCTTCGTAAAGCCTCCCCCGGAAGTCCGATGGCACTCCCGAATGACGTGTTCGCAATCGCAAACCTTCCCGGGACCGTGCGGATGGCTAGCAAATCTCGTGGCACTTGCGAATGGTTGGGAAATCTCGTCTGCGATCGCGGGTACCAGGTAGGTCACACCCACACGTCCTAAAACACATTTTGGGTGCACGAACACCCCAAATATTCTGCTCCATTGTGGAATGCAGAGTTTTCCGTCAGCTCCTCGTTCAACGCAGAAAGCGGAGTTGCCAAAAATTCGCAAACTCTGCAAGCGGAGTGGAGTTTTACACTCAGGGTTAGTACTAGACTGGATATCCCACTGAGAATGGGTATGTATACTAAACTGCTACACGCAGATGAGCTGTTGTTTACGACACAGCTACGTGTGAACAGAAAGAGTCATCCAACTTTTACCTAACTTTTTTAATATTCCAGGACTCAAAGTTAACTGGAACAAAACATGGGCTTTCCCAGTTCGACCAGATGACACAAGAGAGCCTGAGTAACTGAAGGAAAGGGGTGTGAAACTGGAACTAGGGTCGTTTAGGTATCTGGGAGTTTAGATCTTTGATGCTGAGCCTGATCTGAGAGATGGCAACCACAGAAAAATTCTGCCTTAAAAAAAATTGTTCATTTTGGAAAATGTATCTCTTTCTGGGGTGGGCAGGATAACACTGGCTAAGATGGTCAAACTTCCAAGTCTGTTGTATCACGTTTACTGTATTACTAAATTGGGTACACAGGACATTCTTCAGAGAGCTGGTGTGCTGTTATTGTAGCTAATCTGGGACCCAACTCGGCATAGAGATGCTTTACGGAAATTGAAAATGCCAAGAGAAGATGATTTAAGAGCCCCACAATTTGAGGTATACTTCCTGATAGCACAACTTCAATCGGTTGCCAAATGGATAGTATGATGTCAGACAGTAGAAACAGAACTGTCAGATATGCAAATCTCCGTAAGGAAGCTAACACATCTTAGACAAGTGTCGCTCACCATTTTCCCAGCTTTCAGGAAGAGGCAGACTTTTGTCAGAAAACCAAAGTTTTCTACACAGTTTTGGCTTTTTACTGGGACATAGGCTACTTTCCTAGTTCTTGTGCTTTCAACCTTCTTCCAGTAAGTGGTAGAAATGGGTATGAAACCAATAATGGGTCCTAAAAAGCAATAAATTTCTGAAAAGTAGACAAATTTGAAATTCAGCAAGGGGTCATTTTTGTAGATCCTTCAAGGTTTTCCTATAAAAACTAACAGTTGAAATAAAAAAAGATTGAAATCGAGTTGAAAAAAACTGCCATTTGTGCCTACATTTTCACCTGTATCTTCTTCTAAGTATGGCAGATTTCTTTCAAGCAATATACTGTTACGTCTGCTGGACCCTTCTGGTTGCATGGATATATAGGAATTGTAGGTTCACCATGAACCCGAGGTACCCAGAGCCTCTGTTTTTTCATTGTGTACTGGGTATACAGTAATTGGTTTGGAAAAATATAAAGAGTGAAAAATAGGTATCAAGGAAAACTATGAATTTCCTAAATGGGAATAAAATATGGAGTTTAGAAGCAGTGGTAAATTGGAACTTCTCTAAATTTGTTGGTACCCATCCTAGCATGTGAATTAGAGGGCATTTTTCAAAATAACTTCTTTTTACACATTGTCTTACATTTGGAAGGCAGAAATGCATAGAAAGTTCTACTATTCTGTGTTCCCCATAGTCTCCCAATAAAAATGGTGCCTCACTTGTGTGGGTAGGCCTAGTGCCAGTGACAGGAAACGGCCCAAAACGCAGAGTGGACGTATTACATTTTTCCAGTGTAAACTGACCCTTTTATCGTAAGGTGCCTAGGTGTGGATTTGGGAGCACAACTCACTCGGCATCTAGGGAAACCTAGCACACCTGTACATTTTTTTAAAGTAGACACCCAGGGAAATCCAGGATAGGGTGACTTGTATAACAAATTTTCTGCACATTTTTGTGATGGAAAGTTCTGGAATCTGCAACGAGCCACAAACTTCCACCCACCCAGCATTTCTCCAAGTCTCCTGATAAAAATAGAACCTTACTTGTGTGGGTAGGTCTACCCTTTTTTCGCAATGTGCCTAGATGTGGATTTTGGACTCTTCCTCATCCGGCACCTAGGACATCCTAGCAAACATGTCAATTTTTAAAATCGGGACAGCCAGGGGACTCCAGGATGGGGTGACTTGTGTGGCTCTCAAGAGGTTCTGTTACCCTGAATCCATTGCAAACCTAAAACTTTGTTAAAAAAACACTTTTTCCTCACATTTCTGCGATGGAAAGTTCTGGAATCTGTGGAGAGCCACACATTTCCACCCACCCAGCATTTCCCCAAGTCTCCTGACAAAAATAGTGCCTCACTTGTAGGCGTAGACCTAGTACCCGGGACAGGAATATGCCCCAAAACGTACTGTGGAGATTTAAAAATTATCGTTCACAAAAAAGACTTGGTTTTGCGAGGGAATCACCTGTGTTTTTGGTCCCCGGCTCATCGGCCATCAAGGGAAACCTACCAAACCCAGACATTTCTGAAAACTAGACACCTGGGGGAGTCCAGTGAGGTGTGGCTTGCGTGGATCCCCCAATATTTTCCTACCCAGATTACCCTGCAAACCTCAAATTTAGCTTTCAGAAAATCACATTTTCCTCACATTTCTGTGTGGGATCAGCATGCCGGCCCAAATTTCTTACCATCCAGTGTTCTCCTCTGTTTCCCCATAAGAATGATGCTTCACTTGTGTGGGTGCCCAAAGCAGAGTCTGCCTAAAAATGTTTAAAATTAAAAACTGAGTCGGAATCAAAGCGTGTCCATAAGGGCAGTTTTTTAGATCCTTTTTTAAGCTGACTCTGCTTTGGCACCCACACAAGTGAGGTATTATTTTTATCATGAAATCAAGGGCAATTCTTACCAGAATCGAGGGGAACTCTGGGTGGTAGGGAATTTGCGCTGGTGGGGTGATCCTTCCACACACAGACATGTGAAGAAAATATGACTTTTTAGCTAAATTTGAGTTTGCAGTGGATTTTGGGTAATAAAACGATGCAGGATCAACGCAAGCCACACTGCCAGCCAAGGGATAGTCCGCCCACACCGCCAGCCAGGTGCCAGTCCATGCACACTGCAAGTCAAGCACCAGCCACACACACTGCCAGTCAAGCACCATCCAACACACACCATCAACCAAGCACCAGTCCACCCACACCACCAGGCAAGCACCAGTCCACACACAGCCCGACCAAGCACTAGTCCACACACACCACCAGCCAAACGCAAGTCCACACACACTGCCACCAAAATGCCAGTACACACACAGCCAACCAAATGCCAGTACATGCAGACCGTCAGCCGAACTCCAGTTCACACACACACAGAAATGTTCCCTGGTATCTAGCGGTTTGATGAGCCTAAACATATTGCTGATGGGGTAGAAATGGCTAAAATGTATGCCTATAAAAAGGAGAGTGACCCTTGACTTTGGGGCCGCTCCCTGACATGCCCACAAACATATCTCTGGTGCCTAGTGGGCTTTCAGCCCCCACCCATGGGGGAGAGGGGCACACTGGGTTAATAACCACCATCTGTCCCCCAGGTGGGGGCAGATAGACTGTACTCATTTGTTTGGGGGGGGCATTGGCATGCTCATTCTGGGCACCCCAACCCCTACACAAAGTAAAAATGGCCCCTGGATTCTAGCTGGCTTTCTGCCAATCCAGGGGGGCAGATCGGGGGCTGTTGCCCAGACTGTGCCCACTTTTGTTGGGGAGGGCATCAGCATGCCCCCTAAGGGCAGCCCCCACGCCTGCACAGGGAAATAATTAGACCCTGATGCCTTGTGGGCTTTTTGCATTCCTGGGCAGGCAGATATGGGGCTATTCCCTGATTATGTCCCCCGGTGGGGGGGGGGGGGGAGAGAGTGTTCCCATTATTTTGGGGGTGGCATTGGCATACCCATTCTGGACAGTCCCCACCCCTCTTTTACAAAAAAAATGTATCCATGGTGTCTAGTGGGTTTTCTGACCCCTGTGCAGATCATGGGTAATAACCCCAACTGCCCATTGGGAGCAGAAAGACTGTCCCTTTTGTGTTTGGGAGGTGGTGGCATTAACATGTCCATTTTGGGCAGCCCCCACCCCACGCATTCAAAAACAAATCCTGGTACCTAGAGGGCTTTCTGCCCCCCCACCCTGGGGTGGGGCAGATCGGGGTCAGAAAGACATAATATTAGGGTCTGGGGTGAATGGGCAATAGTATGCCCATTGTGGGCAGCCTCCAACCCTCTTTTATAAAAAAAAACAATAATTCCCGGTGTCTAGTTGGCTTTCTGCTTGGGGGGCAGATCGGGGGTAAACCCCACATTTGCCTCCCAGGGGAGCAGAAAGACTGTCCCTTTTGTGTTGGGGATGGGGGGATTGGCAGGCCCATTTGTGGGTAGCCCACACCCCTCTTTTATAAAAAAAGAAAACAATAATCTCTGATGCCTAGTGGGCTTTCTGTCCCCATGGGGGGGGGCAGATCTGCCCCCATCTGCACCCCATGGGGGTTAGAAAGAATGAGGACTTTTTGGGAGGGGTGAGGGCATTATAATGCCCATTTAGGGCAAACCCCACCCTTAAGTATTTTTTTTAAAAATCCCTGGGGGAGTGTGGGGGATGGCAGAAAGACTGAATATGGCCATTATATATATATGTGGGGAGCAATAGCCCTTGCCCAAGGGGCCGCTCCTCCCTGGTGGCTAGTGAGTGGATCGCTGCATGGGGACCGCCCTACTTTGGTGATCCCCAAGCAGGGATCCATTAGGGAAGGGTATCATTTGAAAGGGGAGATTCTCCCATTTCTAATGACACCTCTCCCTTCTGCCTACGTGCTAGGGGGGCTGAGATATCTGTAATGACGTCAGTGCTACACTGAAAACATAAATGCCTCAGGATGTTGGGGAAGCTCTTCCCTAGCTCCCGAGGCTGAAAAAAATTAAAGCAGAGGGATTTGGTGCTAGTGTGCACAGGACGGAATGGTGCAGTGCTTGGCACGCGAGCACCGTGGCGCATGACGGAATCATTCCGTCATGGGTATGGAAGGAGTTAATTTATGCAGGTTTCGGTACAACAAATAACAAACTCGCAAAGCTACGTTTCTCATACCTCCTCCCTCCCCCCTTCTGGCCCTCCCTCATCAGTCAGATCGACACATCTTATAGTCAACTTGAGTATTATCTTTCATCAGCAAGCGTTGCACGCAGAACCTCTAGGATGCCCAATTTTAACTGCAGACTTTAATTGTACACATTCCTGCCTCTGACCCCATTTCTTGATTTGTGTATCGCTTGGGTTCCCTCCTGCTCTTCAGGATTCACCCCCTCAGCAAAGTGCTCTGTGATGTTACCCCAAGTAGTCAGTGCATCCTGTACTTTCTCGTCTCTTCTGGTCATTTTAACGTGGATTTCATCTGCTGAGGACCATTCCAGTGTGATTCGTACCCAGAGCACAATACTGGGATGTCGTGTGCCAAGCCAGCCAATGGCAATCTGCCTTTTCACTAACAGCAGGGTCAGCTGTAGAAATGTATATTGCATTTTTACATTTCGATCAATCTATGAGGCCCGAAATAAGATGATGGGGTGTTGCTCCCTTCACCGCTGTACCCATTTTATGCCAATATTTCAGAATATCTAGGCAAGACCAGTCCATGTGCAAAGATGTTGCTACTTCGACTCTGCAGCGTGGGCAGTCCTGCAATCTAGTCGGGTATATTTTTGCCAATGTGCTTGGTGTCAGATGCATATGATGGAGAAAACTGAAGTGAATTAACGTATATAGTTGATTCCCTAAAACCTTCCAAATCAGTTTGCATATCCCTTTAAGACAGAGGGACATTCAAGTCGATGATCCAGGCATACCTACCTCTAAATAAAGGTCTGGGGTGGTCGGCCGGACCTCAGAGCCCTGTACATTAGTGTAATCAGGTGGCGCTCCATGCCAAGTAGCAAAAGGCTTTCAAGGATGTGCATCATGGGAGGGGTACTGGGGAAATCTGTCCACACCTCCCTCGTTGTTCCAGTTAGTTTTGAATAGTGCAGAAATTGCCTCGGGCCAACGGCAAAAGAGTCTGGTGCCTCCTGAAAAGTGACAAAGGTGTTCCTAGGGTATAATTCACCAAGTAGTTGGCATCCTTCTTCTCTCCATTCAGTAATCATCATGTCACTTCTAATGTGATGAAAGGGCTGTATGTTCAAGATGTTTAAGTCCCTAGTGAAGGGTGGACATCTGACGACCCTCTTAACAATTTGCTCCCATATTTGGATTGTCTGGCATACGCCATATGGTAGGGCGGACCACAGGTTGCCCCTCTCATCAACAGAACAGGAAAGGTCTCCCCATCACACATGCCCTTCAGTAATCGTTTCTCCCAACTATCCTCCTCTGCTAACTACTTGGCTGCATGTTGTATGTGGGCTGCATAATAATACAATTCAAGATTCGGTAGTCCTGGGGCTCCTAGCTCCTGATCCATTTGAAAAACCTTCAGTGCCACTCTGCAGCACCTACCAGCCCACACCAGTGACACCAGGATGCTATTTAGTTGCTTAAAGACTTCAGAGGGTGTTTGATAGGTGAGGTAGACATTGCGGCAGCAGCATTATCTTAGCCACCACCACTTGTCCCATAATAGAGAGTGGGAGCGTGCACCAGAAGCGCACCAACGCAGTCCTTCTATCACCCTCTCCATGTTATATGCCTTTTGTCGGTCAGCTGTCGACGCAATTCTAATGCCCAGGTATAGAAAAGCATCCACTTCCCACTGAAACCCAGGTCAGGGCCCCTCTATCCCCTCCCCCCCCCAGCCCCACTAGCTCCCCCAGGGCAAAAAGGATGATTTAAAGGTGATAAAATAAAAACGCCTAGGTACCCCCCCGAACCCTTTTGACAAGTGCAACAGGTGAGGCAGTCAAGTCATATGCACCCACAGGTAGAAAGAGCACCATCAGCATACTGGGACACCAGGTGAGTCGAGTATCCAACCCTGGTCCCCCAGCTATGTTTATCCTTCCTATTTGAGTGACAATGGCTTTAGTGCTGGGACAACGGGCATCCACGTTGTCCCCACACTAAAGCCATTGTCACAGACCAGTTTCCTTACATCGTCCCACCAAATTGAACGTGTAAACCCAAACCAAAGCACTTCCATCAGGTAAGACCAACCCACAGTATCAAATGCCTTCTCCAGGACAATCACAACCAGATTAAGCTCCTCATCACAGTGCACTACAGAGTGCAGCACATGTGTGACTCGTCTTAGATTCATAGCAGTACAATGGGCCAGAATTAACACACACTGCTCTTCATGCACCAGTTGTCCAATCACGAACTGCAATCAATTAACCAACACCTTACAGAGGACCTTGGTCTCCGTGTTGATCATAGTCAAAAGTCTATAGGAGGCAGGAACCATTGACACTCTACTCTGCTTTGGGATCTTAGAGATCATGCCTTCCCACATAGTCAGCGGGAAGGAACCCACCTGTCACGCTTCATTAAGAACCTCCAGGAGCTCCTCTGAGAGTCTGGGCAGAAAGGTTTAATAAAACTCTGCGGGAAAACCATCACCTCCCAGCATTTTACCTTTTGAGCATTGAATGGAGTTCCTCGCTAAGTTCCTAAGGACCCTAATGAAGCCCCCCGCAGCACAGGCCCCACCCAGCACTACCAGTATTCCGCCTCAGCCAGTGTCTTCTTTCCCCCTCCCAGTCACAGCCAGGAGTCATGTCCTCAGCAGGGAGCAAGGACCCGCAAGTGCCCCTCGCCTAGGCTCGAAGGCCCCATCAGTAGTCTCTGTGGAACCCTTCGAAGTACCACGCATCAGGCGTTAGACTAATGCATTTTAATGTGGTGGTCCGCATCACCGTATTTAAATGCGTTGTTACACATTTTTAGCGCCTGATTACCTGCTCGCATTGAGCCTGAATGCAATGACTGAGACACAAGTGTTGTCCTCTCTCATGCTCTTGCCGCGTTGGGGCTGGGCTCAACTGACTGCTTTAGCAGCAGCTGAGACCCCACCCGCCTGGCTGCCTAAACTTTCTGAGACTGATTGATTGATTGATTGACTCTCTGTCATGTGGCCAGCCTGCAGAACTCTGTGTTTACCTGGAGGTTGCCACGTGAGTGTTCTAGCAACTTGAACAAGCGCCACCCAAAGTGACCTCTTTCACTTGGCAGCTCAGAATTCGGTTCACTGATGGCACCTTTATCTCTGAGGCTCTCACATGTCCTGTTGGTCTCCGGGTCACGTCAGGTCCTGCGTGGACACACTGTGTTGGGGAGGAGTGGAGTCTGGCCGGCGCATGCTGTGGCAGAATTTTTAATTTGAGAAACAGGTTAGCGATGTCAGGGGTGAAACCAGGATTTCCTCTCATGGACTCGGGTAATGAATAAATTAACACGCTGATGACATTTAAAATGCAGTGGTGACTTGTGACATTTGATGTGATGGGGTAATAAAAGTTTATTATGAGTGACCTGTGATGAGCGAACGCAGCGAGCGATTCCAACCATTATAAGTGGGGCTTCGGGAGTTCTCCACACTAGAACTTTTTGAAAAAAGAGTGCGCAAATGACACGTTTTGAAGCACATTTGAGAAAGCAAGAAGGTTAATAAGGCAATTGTGAAAGTGGAGTTAAGACATCAATAAAGATATTTCATTTGAAGAGTTACGGAGGTATGAAGAAGTTCTTAGGAAGAACATGAAGTAGAGTGCCTTACAGGGACAAAAGTTACTTGAGTGCTGCAGAGAATAACTGTGATTAATGTAGGGGTGTAGGAGACACTTTACTGAAACCACTGAGAGGGAATCTGTTACAGAGAGGACAGAGTTCCTCCCTATATAGGCAAAGAGAGGGGAGAACACCTGAGGAGAGCTTGATGCAGGAATCTCTGAGAGAATAGAGGACAGACTACTGCCAAATGGGGGAACAGATTATTGGGCCAGGCATAGACTGCAGGGTCCATGAGTTGGGATAGGGAAGAGTGTCCTAGAGATAGAATTGAAAGAAAGTACCTGAGTAGTGTGCTGGAGAGATAACACCTGAGTATAGAATAGAATAGTATAGAAAAGAGGGCATGCCTGCAGAAGATAGAAAGAGAGACTGTACAGGATCCCAGCACATAGGGGTATATGGTTTAAACCTAAATCAGTGGAAGAGCTGCATCCTTTGTGAAAATAATGTCCTTTCTGTAATAATGAAACTTAGACCCAATTCCTTTGCTCAGTTTGTGATAAAGTGTCACACATAAGTCATGAAAATTGTCACTCTTAATTCATAAAAGGTCACACCTAAGCTTACTGCAAACTTGTTAATATCATACACATGCAAACCTGCAATCTTGGGAATCCTGCAGAAGGGGGGAGGGCTTGCACAGGGTCCTTATTTCTAAAGCCCCTTGCTTTCCAAATGTCCCCCACTCCCGCCAAAACATTGTTTATAGACTTTAGCAAATCTGCCCTATTTCTTAATGACGAGACAGCCAACATGGTTAATACCAGTGGATGGTGCCAGGCCCTCGTCCTATGCAGAGCCCACTTCAGTTTTTAGGTTGAGCATTCAAGACCTCTTGTATATACTTTAGTATATACTTATTATGTACTTATATGTGTATGTACTTTGTGGGATCTGGAGCTCAGCCCTAGGTCTTGTCTGCTTCCGCTTAGGGACTTTTTTTCTGTTCAACTGCCTCTATTGGCTTGGATGCCCCTGGGCATCAGCCGCGCTCTATAAAATTCCTTTCAATTCAATTCAATTCAATTTAAATGTCGTGATAGAAAGCGACCAGCAGAGGTCAGTAAAGTACTAGAATTGTTTTCTGCTGAGGGACTTTATTATTATTTTTTTTTTTATGGTAACTGCCCATATTTAACTTTCTTGATAGAAAAAGACCAGCAGAGGTAAATAAAATACCAGAATCATTTTAGCATTCTCTAGATTCCAGTCCATAGAAATTGTCTTCCACGAGCACCAGTAGACAATAATATTTTTTACAAATCTTGTATTTTCAGTGATTTGCCCACCAAAGGCCCTGATTTTATATTAAAAACAGAGTTTTGGACTATACCATTTCCCGCTGAAAGGCAATATTTCTCTCCATGTGTTCCCATACCTGGCATGTCACTCAGTTTGGTTCTTACTTTCCCTCTATGTTAAAGAACAGTGGATGTTTCAGCACCCAGGCTAATGTGCTGCATAGCTAAATACATATAAGGTCCTAAAGGCGAGACTGATTGCATTGCAAATGCTTGTTTATCTGGGCCTCACAACAACTTATGGCAATAACTTCTGACTTTCATGAGCCTGGGTCAATGCAGTAAAATATTGTGCATTAGATAATTGATGTTAGTGCGCTTCCTGAAATGCTCATTAAAATATACATATGCAGTCTTCCAGCAAGGCTGTGTTTGTCTTTTACTTTCTGTAACAGCCTGTGTCAGTAATAGCATGGAATGTACTCCTCATCAAAAGGTCCGCAGGGAGACTAGTATGCTAAATTTTGCTTGGAGTTTCTGTGGGAGCAGAATGCTCATGAGTAATTACTGTGGTGAGGAAGACTAGGACTCGGAGTAATGAAGATTACCGGTAAGTAACCGTGGCATTACCTCCTCTTCCGTCTTCCTCGCCACAGTAATTACTCATGAGTAGATACCAAAGCAACATCAGCTTCATGGATAAGTAAACACAGCCCACACATGGAAGGCAGTACAAAAATCTTTATTGACAACAAGTGAGAGGGACACACATCTCAAGAAACCACAGAGTGCAGAACCGAAGAGGCAAAGGCAACAGAAGCACCACCCCAACCTGAGACATGCTGTATGAGGGGAAAACCAAGTGGCCGCCCTGCAAACATCTTCCATGGAAACAACCTCAAAGGAAGCCCAAGAAACAGCAACAGAATGAGTAGAAGGCCCCAGAATAGGCTGAGAGGGAACCACAGACTGGACATCATATGCCAACAGGATAGTCTCCTTAATCCACTGACTGAGAGTGGAAAGAGACGGCTTCAGGCCCTGCCGGCCCACACCAAAAGTGACAAAACAATTGTCCACCATACAAAAAGAAGCTGTGCGAGACAAGTAAACCAACAAAGCGCGCTTCACATCTAAAAGGTGCAACTGAGACTCCTCCGCAGATGAAGGAACAGGAAAGAAAACAGGGAGGACCACCTCTGCTGACCGATGAAAGAAAGAATTCGCCTTAGGAACAAAAGTAGTATGAGACTGCAATATCACCCTAACCACCAGCAATAGCCACTAAAAACACCACTTTCGACTTCAAAAGCTTCAAGTCCACCGACTCCAACGGCTCAAAGGGAACATCCTGCAAAGACCGCAAAATCCAATGGAAGGTCCCACAGGGGAGGAGACAACACAGGACGAGGGCATTGAAAGGCCAGAGACTTGAAAAGACGAGCCACCAAGGGCTCCACCGACACAAAAGGGAAACCATGAAAAGCCCTAATGGCCACCCACTCAGCACGGAGGGTATAAAGGGCCAAGCCCAAATCGAAACCTTCCTTCAAAAAATCCAGGACCCGAGCAGGATCCAAGCCCTCAACAGACCAACCATGGCACAGACACCAATTAGCAAAGTTGTCATAATGCTTAGCGTAACATTTCAAGGTAGAGGGGTGCCTAGACTGCTGGATAAGACCCTCAACCTCCAAAGAACAAGCTCTCTGGATCAGGGAACACCGTTTAAGAGCCAAGCCTGAAGATCCATGGACCGGAACACGGGAAGAGAAACCAGAGGGCCCATCAAGGGATACTGATGGAACAGCAACGTCCAACTCGGACGCACCGCGAACTCCAACACAGAGGAAACCACGAGCGGCGGCGCCAACCCGGAACCACCAGCAGCACCAAGGCCCCGTCTGTCCTGATCTTCTGCAAAACTGCCGGAATCAGGGGAACCGGAGGAAAGGCATACAACAGGCCCCTGGGCCACAGGAACGACATTGCATCCACCCTCCAAGCCATTGGACAAGGAGTAATTGTGCAGAAACAACGGATCTTGGCATTGACCAGAGGCGCAAAAAAGTCCACCACCAGACACCCAACCTTCCGCTGCAACGTCTGGAACATCACTGGGGTCATAGACAAAGACCCCACGGAGGGAAAGACCCTGCTCAGACTGTATGTCACTACATTCTGCCGGCCTGGGAGGTAAACCACAGAAAGGGAGCCCAACGTTGACTACGCCCATGAAAAAATGAGGCAACTGAGGCAACGGAGGGAACTAACCCTGCAACCCCCCTGATAATTGCTGTAGGACATGACAACCTGGTTGTCCGTCCGGACCTGAACATGTTGACCCTCCAGCAAGGCAGCAAATGCCATGAGACCCAATTGTACGGCTTTCAGCTCCATGTAATTGGAGGTTCAAGACATCAGAGCCACCGACCACCTGCCCTGTACCAAAGCGTCATTCAGAGTAGCCCCCCGGCCCAACAGACTGGCATCCATAGTGACCACCTAAGAGGGAACAACAGAAATGGACTACCCCTGGACAGATAACAGTCGTCCAACCACCAACCCAGATCCTCTCTCACCTGGGCTGACACAGGAACCCCCTGACTGAAATCCTGACCACAGGGGCGCCAATGAGACAAAATATGGTTCACCACAGGATACATATGAAGACGAGCCCAAGGAGCCACCAACAAGGAGGCAGATATCAGCCCCATGACCCTCAACCAATGTCTCACAGGAGGGCAAGTCCCCGACAACAGGGACGAATTTCTGACATCAGAGTCAATTTTCCGGGCAGGAAGCAGGAACACCAATCTCAACTGAGTCCTGAAGTGAGCCGCAATGTACGTCAGATCCTGAGAAGGAATCAGGCAGGACTTCTTCCGATTCAGCAGGAAACCGTGACCCTCCAGGACCTGGCAAACGTCCCGGACATGGGTCTCCGCCTTAGCGAAAAAAGAAGCAGAGGTCAACAAATCATCCAGGTAAGGAAAGATCTTAATCCCCTTCCCATGTAAATGCCCAGAGGGGCCAGAACCTTAGTAAAGACACAAGGGGAGGAACACAGGCCAAAGGGTAATACCTTGAACTGAAAATGACCGCACAGAACACAGAAGTGGAGAAACTTCTGAGAGCCCCGATGGACAGGGACATGGAGATAAGCATCCTGCAGGTCAATGGAAGCCAGAAAATTCCCCTGATTGATCAGAGGCAGGAACACCTGCAAGGACACCATCTTGAATTCAGCAGAAGGAAATAACCAATTCAGCCATTTCCCGATCTAATACCAGTCTGAGGTCCCCGGTATGCTTCTCCACCAGGAAGAGAATAGAGTACACTCCCAGTCCCCACTGATCCACGGGGACCGGAACGACAGCGCCCTTTTCCACAAGGCAACAAACGCCTTCCAATAGAGTCTACTTCTTCAGAGCGTCCCTGGGGCAAAGAGTGACCCAAAAAGAGTCTGGTTTGAGTCTGGACGGACCCAATGTGAAAACCTTCCGACACCACCCGAAGAACACAGTGATCCAACCCAGTCCGCATCCAGCTGTCCACAGAGAGAGACAGGCGACCTCCCATAGGACCCATGCCGGGAGCAACCCAGTCATGATTTGAAGGGTGCAGAAGAGGAGGAAGAGGCAGCAGGGAACCGGGACTTGTCAGAGGAAGGAGCACACCGGACATGCCCCCTTCCACGAAATGGCTGAGAAGCTCGCTCCTAACGAGAAGGACCAAAGGCCCGACCAGCCCCCAAAAATCGTGAACAGCGCCGTCCTCTCCGGTGCCAAAGGCTTACAGTCCTCTGCCGACTTCTTGACCATATCCTACAAGGGAGCACCAAAAAGCTTAACACCAGGAAAAGGGATTTTCATGAGCAAACTCTTCTGCGCTGCATCGGCCTTCCAAGAACGTAACCACAACTGGTGACGAGCCACAATAGAAGACCCAGCCGTAGATGTCGCTGCCCCCAAGGAATGAAAGGAAATGTCAGAAAGGAACCGCACCTGCTGCTCCATCAGGGCGAGAGTGGAAGAAAAGTCCTCACCCTGGTACAACAATGACTAGATGGCATAGGAGGAATAAGTAGCAGCCCTAATAGAAAAATTGGTGGCGGCAAAAGTACGTTTTACTGCCGCATCAACCTTCTTATCTACCGGCTCAGGTGGGTAAGCATCCTCAGAACTAATAGCACCCTGAGAAGACATGCCAGCCATCAAAGAATCCATCTTCACCGAGGCTGGATACTTAACAGCAAAGTCCTGCAAGGGATATCTTTTGGCCAGAAACCTGGAAAAGTTATTCCGATCAACATCCTTCCATTCAAACTCCAACACTTTCAAGACAGAGGAGTGAAGCTGTAAAGACTGTAAAGACTCCGGGTCCTTCCTCTGATACTGTGAAAAGAAATCCGTGTCCTCTACATTAACATCAGACTCTGGAATGAACAGGTTGGAGGGAATGTGCTGAAGGACATCCTTTAGATCCGATCCCTGCAGAAAACGACCCTTAAGCTCCATATCCTCCTCCCCATTAGAGTCCTAGGAGGGACCAGGGTCACATTTAGCCTTTTTAGACGAAGGAACAGACTCCCTGTCACGAAAAGTGGCAACCACTGCAGATTGTATCATCAGTTGGATCAAAGCCAGCAAAGACCCATGTCAGCAGACCCAGACGACTCCCCAGCATGGGAAGAATTCAAGTCAGCACCTTCCTTCATACTCTCCATGACCAAAATGCATGAAAAACCAACTACGGCAAGCCAGCACACTTAAGAAGCGTCCCATCGCCATAGCAACCTCTTAAAACGCTTCAGGGAGGCCTCCGGCACGCCCCAGCGAGCACGCAACATTCCAGGAAAATGCAAATGTCCCATTTAAACGTGCTGATACAAGGCACCGACCCGTAAGGAGCTGACATCAAGCCCCGCCCCCAACAGGCCGACGCGTAATCCAAGGACACAGGGACAGATGTCGTGTCCCAGTGGGAAACCGGTAAGGCAATGGGGCGGAGGGAGCCTGTCGGAGAGCCCGGGCGTCCCTCCTAACCCCCTAGGGACAAAACAAACAGACGCGAAAAAGGGGCACCCGACTCACAAGAACAACCTGCCGAGTCTGAGCAGGACTGGGGAAGAGACCTCCAGAAATGAGTGGTTTAAGCACAGCATACTCCGGGAGTCCGCTAAAGCAGGACCGAGGAGGAAGTGCAAAAGGGGGAAAAAAGACATGCTAGGCAAACCAAAACCCCTTAGGGCATGAGAGTCCGCTAAAGCAGGACTGCTGCTCCCACTTACCTGAACACAGGAACAGCACTCGGAGTAATGCATTAACAAAAAAACAGGTCGTGGTTTGGGTCTTGTATCCTTTTATGTGATTGGTGGTTGTCACTAGGGGCAATATTGGAGGGATAGGGAGACTAGTATGCTAAATGTTGCTTGGAGTTTCTGTGGGAGCAGAATGCTCATGAGTAATTACTGTGGCGAGGAAGATGGACAAGGAGGTAATTCGAGAGGATTGAAATGTAAATGGCTCTGCCACAAAACGGACATGGGCATGATGTAGAAGCAAATGGTCTCAAAATATGATGAGCATCCTATCCATGGAAACGCAGTCTCGAAAAAGTAAATGGTTAAACTATGCAAGTGCACTTTCAACACAGAAGTTCCATGATTTCTCGTCTTAGCAACCGCAAACTACTCTTAATGAGCGTCATAATTTTTAGGAGAATAAGGAATCAAAGGTGAAAATATATTCAGTGACTGGAAGTCACGGTCCAAAGTAGAGTAAAGCAGCTGGCAACAAGGAGCGCTATTTGCAAGTTACTATTTAATCAGATCTGGTCGGACGTTGATCTACAGCCTCCTCCACCAGATAATAAACAATCACCTCCCATCCATATGTGTGTTGAGAGGCTGAGGGAGACACACGTGTCAGGTCACACTGCCAGAGTCTAAAGCACTTTAAAAAGCAGCCTCAGTGCGCTCTGTCTAACTCACCCACCTCTCCTAACCTGGTGGTGACTGCAAGAGATCAGCCTTTCAGCAGACCGTCAGAGCACAGTGGGACACAAACACAAGGCTTGGGCAGACTGCAGTTCTGCGCTATAAAACACTCCTGAGCCGAATGCCACCCCCAAATAAAATAGACCCGAAAAATGTGACTCCTTCACTTTCACACAGCGCGCTACTTTGGTTTTAAGTTGTGGCATAGAACTAATTCAGCGCGCTGTGTGAAAGAGAAAGAATTGTGCATATCGACTACTTCTCAGCATGTTCATAAAAGTGATCAGCTATTTTTGAGAATGTTTATTTCTTTGTGGCTCTCTTTGAAAACTCAGATTAATTTAACTTAATTAAACGTTTAAATGCACTCACCCCCAAACACGATGAGTTTATCGATGCTGCAGCTCCACTCCAGTCGTGCGTTCTATGACTTCACCCCCTCATTCATGCCCGGTCCCACCCCTGTGACTCCAGCAGGGCGAGGATTGGCTAAGAGTTGGCAGCCAATGCTCATTTCGTGCTTCGGGACTGCAGCAAAAATCCCCCGGGATCCTACATTGCTGGGCTTGGTGTTGTAGTGGTATTGGCCGGAATGTCTCGAGCGAACCCGGCCCACTTTATTTAAGCTCTCTGGCCACGCCTGGCCAGAGAGTGATACATAGTGTGGGGTTGCTTCCGGGGCAGCTGGCCCCGTTGAGTCATCCAATAAACTAGCCCGCTACATCCCATCCCAAATCAGTTCTTGAAACCGGAAAGTTTGATTGCAGTTCACACACAAAGTAAGCAAGTCTTTGGCTTGGTCTGGGATTAGGTCTGAGGTTGTATCGCTGCTGTCGACCACTCTGGTTCTCTTGCAGGTTAGTTGTTTCCGGCCTGCTAGCTGAGGTTCTGGGTATCGAGCTCGCAGCTGGCGCCAATGTTACATGACTCTGTGAGAGGCCATCAGTGGGGCTGGGTTTTGTTTCTTCACTCGTGGTGCCTCCGCTGATTGATTCTTCTGCGTCCTGTGCCCCGACATCCCCCCCAGGGACCCTCTTGAACCAGGAAATGTTTTGGGTTACTACCTCCCCATTTCGCTCGGCGGTGATGGCTGTTCCCCGGGTCGTTCTCACTGTTCACAATCCTGATTCATAGGGTGTTCCTTATGAGGACGTTACATCTTGGCGTCAGCGCTTGAGTGCGTGCTTTCCTCCATCGACTAGCTTTCTCGTTGATCAATGACCTCCTCACTTGGGTGTTTGCTGGATCATACGGTTCTTGTTCCCAATTGTCAGCCCGGGAAGAGTGTCCCGTCGAGGTCCTGCTAGCATCAACGACCACGGAAATCCTTGGGTTGTGCAGTGAGGGGTACTGCGATATTCCCGCAGGAATTTCTGGAGAGCTGTTTCTGGGTCTGTTTGTTCGGCCACTGCTCTTCTCAGAATTTTGTTTAGTGTCCGCATGAAGCGTTCTGCCTCCCCATTAGCTTGGGGCCACTGTGGAGTGATTCGATGATGTTTTACGCCTAACCTAGTTAGGAAGTCTTTGAACTCACTGCCTTAAAACGGAGGCCCGTTGTCTGTCTTGACTACGTGCGGGAGCCCAAAGAGTGAAAATGTCTTGTCTAAGACTGGTTGTGGATGGTTGAACGCAGTGGATGGCAGGACTTCTACTATGGGGTATTTGGTATAGCTGTCAACCAAGACTGCCGTGACTTGCCCATCCGGGAAGCTCCCGAAGTCGAGACTCACCCATGACCAGGGCGACGGAGCAGGATCTTCAGTTATTATAGGAGCTGGTGCTTCTGGCTGTCCAATGATTTGACAAGCTCTGCAGTTTCGCACAACGGTGTCTACTGCCTCTTCCAGACCTGGGAACCACACCTTTTCTCTCATTCTTGATTTCATTTTTCCTGTGCCTTGATGGTCTTCGTGTGCCAAAACGGTTGCCCGCTCTTGGAGGCTTTGTGGAATGACGATGCGTGATCCTCTTAGTATGATGCCACTCTCAGCAGTACTGAGTTCGTTTCTCATTCTCCACATTTTCCCCAGCCACATCCAGTCCTCTTCGTCCCACCCCTGGATGTCTTGGAGAAAACCTTCCTTTTAGTAGTGCGTCTGTCACTCTTTTGAGGACCATGTCCGTGTCCATGTGGGCTTTGATTTCTTCTATGGAGAGTGCTCGTGGGCACGACCACTGAGAGATCATGTTGACAAATTCTTCCGTCTTGTTTTCTTGCTCAGAGTTTTCCCCTGCGATACCTGCAGGATGATGCAACAGGAAGTCGGCAGGGTTCTTTGCGCCTGGTATGTACACTAGTTCCATCTGATACTGTTGAAGTTGGATCGCCCATCGCTCAATCCTGGGTGGCGGCTGAGGTGCAGTACCTTTGAATAGTGGAAGAAGTGGTTGATGGTCTGTTACGACCCTGAATGGATTCCAACTGACATAGAGATGGAAGTGGTTACATGCCCACTTGATCACAAGTGCCTCTCATTCGATCTGAGAGTAACGTGTTTCGGTTGCAGTTAGTGCTTTGCTTGCAAATGCCAACGGAACCCAGGTTCCTGGTTCAGTTTTCTGAGTTAGCAGGGCTCCTAGTCCCACTGGACTGGCGTCTACTATCAGTTCTGTTTGCCTGAGTTGTGTTGAAGTATGCCATGGTCGTGCTTTCTAGGAGAGCCGCCTTCACTTTGCGGAAAGCTTCTTCTTCCGTATGGGACCATCGCCAGACGATCTCTTTCTTGGTTAGGTTCCGTAGCGGTTCAGCGATGGTGGAGAGGTTTGGAATGAATCTTCTGCAATATGTTGCCATGCCTAAAAAGCTTCTGACTTCTGACGCTGTTGTGGGAGCGGGAGCAAGCTGAATCGCTTGTGATTTTCTGGGGTCCACCTTCACTCCATCCAGACTGAATACGTAACCAAAGAATTCAATGGTTTTCTTGAAGAATTGGCACTTCTCTTTATGTAAGGTCACTCTGTAGTCTGAGAGTCGCCTCAGGGTGGCTCTGAGCTGCCGGTGGTGGTCCTCTATGGTTGCTGAATGTATTAGAATGTCATCACTGACGTTGAGGACACCTTGCAGTCCTGACAAGATTTCTCTTACAGCATTCTGGAATATCTCCGCAGCTGATGATATCCCGAAGTTTAATCTTTTGTACCGCGGAAGTCCTAAGTGTGTTGAAAATGTGGTTACATATCTGCTTTCTTCTGCAAGCTTCAACTGGTGGTACCCAGCATTTAAGTCTAGTTTCGAAAACCACTGGGACCCGTTGAGGTCGGCTAGGATGTCATCAACTGTCGGTCTAAGGTGCCTCTCTCTCTTGAATGCTTGATTGGGCATTCTCATGTTAATTCAAATTCGGATCTTCCCTGGTTGTCTTGGTTTTTCGGTGATCACCATGGGGGATACCCAGGGAGTCGGCCCCGTTAGTTTCTTGATCACCCCTTGCTGCTCAAGTTTCAGGAGCTCTTGTTCCACTAGTGGCCTTACGTGAAATGGTATGCGACGATGTCGCAGGGCGACAGGCTTCACCACTGTTTCGATATGTAGTTTCACTGGTGGCCGCTTCATGCTCCCTAGACCTTCAAATAGTTGGGGAAATAGCTCCAGAATGTCCTCTGTTTGAAGTGACTTCACCGCATTTGCAAAAGTGACAGGCTTAGATCTTCGGCGGTATGACTCCCAACTAGTATATCTGATCCTCTGTCGACTACATGGAATGTAGTCGTAACTTCATGGTTTTCCGATTTGACTTGTACGGACATTTTTCCTTTTAACTGAAGTGGAGTTTGACTTCCATACGTGAGGATTCTGACTTTGGACGGTGTCAGCATCGGTTTGGGGTTTAGCTTTTTGTAGTGTTGACATCCCATGATGTTCACAGAAGCGCTGGTATCGATAAGGGCTGTGACGGGCGATCCTGCGATCTCAATAGCGCATGTTGGTTGTGGTCGTCGTCTTCACTTGAGATCACTCGCAAAGGATATGAGGTAACACTCTTCCTCCTCATCTGTGGATGAGTCATCCAGACATTGTCTGCGGTGTGTCGTTGTTCTCGGGTCATTAGGTTCTTCCATTGTGAGCTGTCTGACTGTTCTGGATGGTGGTCTTCATCCTGTTGCACCCCTGTTCGCGTTCCTCCACGGCACACGCTCGCAAAATGGTTGGGGATCCCACATTTTGCGCAGGTTTTTCCCTTCGCTGGATAGTCTTCCTGTGGATGTTCCTCTTTACCACAGTATCCACACTGCGGCAGTCGTGAGCTTCTAGTGGGCCATCTTCCTCGCCTGCCGCGAGTCGGCGTCCGTATGGCATCTGCCCGCTCTGTCTTGACTGTCACTGTTTGGCCAGCCGGTTGATTAAGCGCCGCTTCCATGGTGGTCGCTCTAATGTCTTATAGCTCATGTGAGCGTGCCAGGATCAGTATGTCTTCTAGAGAAATGCGTGGTTGTCGAAGAATGAGAGTCCGCAGGGTCTTGTTTCGGCAGCCTTGAATTGCCTGAGCTCTGACTTCCTTGGCCTGATCGTCTTCGGTACACGTGCTGGCCAGTTCTCTTAGGCGCGCATGAAACGTGTCCATGGACTCTCCTTCCCTTTGGCGGGCCTGTCTGAGCTTAAAGCGTTCATAATCAGGATTGAGTTGCGGGTCAAAATGGGCGTTCAGGGCCCTGAAGGCTGCGTCGTAATCAGTAATGGCGCCTGTGTTTTGGAGATGTGCAAAGAGCTTGTATATCTCATCACCTGCAAAGTGAAGCAGAAGCGACCGTTTTACACCCCATCCGTTTCCCTCGTAGCTATAAAATAGTTGTCGAGCTGGTCAATCCACACCTTCCACCTTGGTGACTCTGTGGCAGGATCAATGAGTTCACTGAAAAGAGGAAGTGCACTAACTTGTGAGTGCGGATGAGGTGTCTGTGCAGCTGGAGCTACAGATGGTGGTGCTGCTGCTGCATCCTGGTCAACCATAGCGAGTTTCTGGTTATGCCCACAGAGATGCTTTTGTGTTGCGTGGTACGCTTGGCGTGGGAATGTGCTGTGGTCACCTCCCCAAGGCAGTTGGATGGGCCTGTGCTTGTTGGTTCCACATTAACGAGCTCCCACACTTGAAAATTCCAGGTTGGGTTCTTGGCTCGCTTTTCCCTTCTTGTTTTTATTTTAGTTATTCCTTTTGTGATATACTGGTTGCCTTGCAAGAACCACCTGTGGCAAATGGATTTGCCAGTGCTTGATGGCTGGCTCACAGTGGAGGCTGCCGTGCGCTGGAGCGTTGCTAGCAGTGCAGAGAGGGAGAGAGATGTTCAGCGCGCCTCTGAAATGAGCCGGCAGGCCTGGCGGCGCCTAATCACTAGCGCATATGCGCGCAGGCAGGAGCAGCGCGAGCTCGACCGGATCCCTGCCAGGAGCACCAGTGCGTTCATTCTATGTGCTGGGGATCAGCACGCAGGCGAGCGCCGGGAACAGTGCCAGTAAGAGGCTGCGGGTTGGTGGGCGGGTGCTACGGTGTGCTTCACGAGCTTCACTCACCGCTTGCAGCTTGATAGAATTTCCGTGCTGTCACCGAGGAATGGGCCCGTGGCCGCACTCGCGCCTCTTCTGTTTCTCGGCCTGCCGGCAGCGGGGTTTTTCTTGTCTTCCGCCGTTCGGTTTCCACAGTCTGGACCTGTTCGCTGTGTTCTGCGGGGGTTTATGGACCCACCCTCGTCGCCAGTGTGAAGGCCTCAAGGCATTCAATGACTAGACATGCACACACACAGTGTAGTGGTATTGGCCGGAAGGTCTCGAGCGACCCCGGCCCCCTGTATTTAACCTCTCTGGCCACGCCTGGCCAGAGAGTGATACATAGTGTGGGGTTGCTTCTGGGGCAGTTGGCCCCATTGAGTCATCCGATAAACTAGACCGCTACAGGTGTGGGCTCAACTGTGCATGTCGAGCTTGTCCGAGCAAGCCACCCGCCCAACTTGACATGCACACCTCATCCCAAGGAGGCCTGGCACATGCAAATCATTAAACAGGGTTGGAGCGAAGGCTTCAAGCCCCCGCCCCCCAAATGTAACCTTTTACTCCTTTGCCTGGGTCATGCCATGCACTGCGGCAAAAAGAAAATATGGACTCAAAAGTATTCATTAAACATTTATTATGGCAAGCAAACACGGAGGGTGACATCCCCGTGCCCAAATAAAGAAACCGCCGCTGTTAAAATGTTTGTTACGAGAATAGGCGGGGGGAGGTGGCCTCCAGCAGGGCATAGCAGCATGAAAAGGGGTTCACTTTTGCTTCGTGTAGTGGCAAAGTAAGACTAGGCCCTCAAGGGAAATGCCTGCAAATGATCCGGTGCATGGTGCTGATCAGTCTGTGCGGAATCAGAGTTTGCTTCGAATAAACCGGGTCTATGTGCTTGCCGTAATTACTGGTGCTGTGTCCACTGTGGAAGTTAAGATCATGCAACTAATGCAATTGAGGAATCTCGCAAAAGAAGGTTGTTCCAGGTGTTTTATTGTGGCAGTAACGAAAGTCCTTTGCTGTGGGGCAGGGTTGGTCTCCCTCACTCCAGCCCTGTACCCTGGTCTACTCTTGCACCCATCTGTGAATTTGTCTCTCATCTCAACTACTGACTGCTATACTCTCCTCTCATATTTGCTTTCCCCTCACCTCCTGCATCATCTCGCAGATGCCTCACTTTCCTATCAGCGTTCTCGTTTTTTCCCACTTTCTAACCTATGCTGAATCCTTCCCCTTCTGTGTACCCTGAACTGCTCCTTTAGCCATTTTCTGTGTCCTAGCCTTTTACCACCCAACTTGTTACTTGGTCCTCTCATCATTTGTCATGGTCTGATCTGACATTTATCTTGTTCTTTACTCCCCTCTCTTATCTTTCATGTATCTCTGTTCCCTTAACTCATCTGTTCCCCCTTCTTTTGGTTTGTGCCTCAGTCTTTCTCTCATCCAGCTTGTGCTTTGGTCTTCCTCTCTTAACTGTCATGTGCCAGGTGTCTCTCTCAAGCACCTTGTGGCTTTGTCCAGCTACGGTGCAAGGATATTTACAGATGAGGTAAAAGGATTTTGTGCGGTTTGGTATTTACCTTTCCCAGAGAAGAAAGGCAATATCTGAGGCTGTCTGTTTTAATCTGGTGCTCTCCTGTGGCCATTTATGGTGATGTAGTACTGGCCCCGACTTTATCACAACACATTATATAACGTATAATAAATACACTGATCACATTAACTAACTTTTCTATGTTGTTTGCAGAAACAAATCTAAATTCATAGATATGTGCAAAACAGACTGAGCAGACAAGAGCTGTGCAGGGAAAATCGATCCATCAAATGCATAATTTTATGGTGCCATGCTACCCTCCTTGGTCTTGGGGGGTAGGTCATAGAACAATATTGGCCTACATTTTGGCAGATATTGTCAGATGTAAGTCAGAACTTTGTCTGGAAAAGTGTGAAAGTTACACATTTGTAATGTATACATTATTCACTAAGACAAAAGGACAGATATAAGTGTAGTTGGCATACAGGTGAGTGATTTATTCACTCATGACTGAATTGCACACTCAAAGTCCAATCAACAAAGGTAAACTTAGACCTGAAGTCCAACCTTAGACTTGAAGTCTAAGTTTAGACCTAAGGCCTATTTTTAGATCTATAGCCTAACTTTGGACCTAAAGTCTAAGTTTAGACTTAAAGTCTAACTTTAGACCTGAAGTCTAACTTTAGACCCAAAGTCTAACTTTAGGCCCGAAGTTAGACTTTAGGTCTAAACTTAGTCTTCAGGTCTAAGTTTACCTTTGTGAATCGGGCCCATGGTGCTTTTTATCATTTCAAACTTCTGGTTGTTTTGAGGAGTGTATCAATTCAGTGGTCGGGGATATCTTAAACTTAAATGAATTTTTCAACACGTGTAACTCACATTTAAAAGATTCAGGTTAAGACCTTGTTTCACTGTAGGATAGTTCAGTAATCCATCCCATTTTGATAGGAGAGGGATGTTAGGAAAAAACTTGTGCATTTTACACAATGCATACAATACCTACTTCTCACTTTAGAAATATTGTCAGTCATTTTTTAATAAATATACCAGTGACATACGACAGTTTCTTCTAACATGTGTAGTTTATGCATGCAGAAATCAGCCAGTTTCATGAATGAAACAAACCGATGAAACCTATGGGCATGCAAGAACATTGTACACACTTGAAATAACTTACACAGATTGTGTAAATAAGGCCCTAAAACCTTGGTTTATAAAACAGAAATGGCAATAGCAGTACCTTACATATTAGGCTATTCATATGTCTTTGAAGATTGTCATTGTCTTCTTTAAGTTTTGTGCATTCTTCTATCTTTAGGTCTACTCTACCTTCCAATTCTTGTATCTAGAGAAAAGCACAGGAAAAAGAAATGAGTCTCAGATGTACAAATGCTCCTCATATCATAGGAGAATAACAAACTGATACATATTTTGTAATAAATTGAATTATTTTTAAAGCAGGGATACTTCTTAATTTAAGAGGCATGGAGTATGATGTTTCAGGCCCCCACACAATTTGGAGCAGGAGTGTCAACATGGAACGAATAACTTCCAAATTAGGCCTCCCATGTCCCAGTCAATGTGACACGAGGCCGCCCCGCCCACTGCGTCTATACCATACTTCTGAATGAAAGTCCTACCCTTATGTTCATGACCGACATGGACTTAAGGCCCCCCCACCTGTTCTGTGAGTATCCAGACTCAAAAGAAAGTAGGTGCAGAACTACTCAACCAGGCGGAAGGGAGGGGTTCTAACTGGGACGAGGGGGACCTAATTCCGGTAATGAAATTTACTGGTAAGTAACAGTTTTATTAATTCCTCATTGGTCCCCCTCACCCCAGTCAATACGACGTGTATTTCTATGTGCGATACGCACATACTTCATAGAAATGACACTGCACCAACTTTCAATGCAACACAATTTTATTACAGGAACAACAATTACCTCATTGCTACTTTCACAACATTCAAACCAAAATATAAGAAGTGTTGGTCAACACATCCAACCTGTAATGTTTTACAAACGTGTTATGGGACACCCAGGTAGCTGCATGGCACATTTCCTGAATAGCTACCCCACCAATCTAAGCTCCGGAAGAGGTGACCGACTTGATGGAATGATCCTGAATCTGAGGAGAGGATTTTCCAACAGACTTATATGCCTGAGAAATGGCTTGTCGAATCATCAATGCAAAGCATTTATAGACACCTGTTTACCGTTCTTAACACTCTCATAAGCAATAAGGAGATAATTTAAAATTTTGAGTTACTTAGTGAGATCCAAATAACACAACAGAGTTCATGTAACTTCAAGGCAGGAAAGATCGTGCGGCAGATCGCCACCCTGTAATACAGTAAGAATCAACTCCTGATCAGTATCACATTTAGAATTAATCTTAGGAACAAATTTGGGGTAGGATGAAGAATCACACTATCTGTTAGGATCCTAATATACGGCTAAGTAATGACCAGAGAACACAGCTTCCCAATCCATTTAACAGTTGTAATGACTAAAAGAAATAGCAATTTAACTGTCAACCAAACCATCCGAACCAAACTCAGAGGTTGGAAAGGCTCACACTGCAATCCCTCAAAACAATTGGTAAATCCCAAGAGGGAACTTTAAGCCAGGAAAAACGTTTCTGTAAATGTAAACTCTTCAAAAACACAGTATACCACAGCAGACATGTCACTCCTAACACATCTACATGATTTTAAGGCAGGCCTACTTAGCAGAGAAAGTAACAAAAGGCAGTTCCTTCAGAAAACCACCCCTAAAGAAATCCAAAACCTGGAAAGGATCAGCAGAAACAGGATCAAAGGCTATCATAGAACACAAATGAACAAAATAATTTCAATGCTTTTTTATAGGAAGCCCTGTTATGATCCATTCAAGTTCGCTGAATGTGTCTGCTACCAGGGAAGAATGTTGTAAGGATTCTGCTCAGAAACAGAACTATGCTTGGGACCACAGAACATCAGTATGTAGAGACTGGGTCACCATAGCAGATCAGTAGCTATTGGTTCAAATCCAGACTAGCTCTTAGGGCCTTTCTTCCCTTCCTAACCTTCCCAAAGAAACAAGTAATTTTGCACCCTAGAACACAACACTCTAGACCCTCTCAGGGACTGCTGTAGGAGGCCATCAGCTTTCGATCTCTCACTCATACATGTCCACAATATATATATAAAAAGTCATAAGGTAAGCTTACAATATTTATTGAAGCTATTGTGCTCTATCATGAAGCAACTGCGCTGCAAATAGAAAACATATGCAGGTCAACAATGTGATTAGCATGATCAATAGTTATGCACAATAAAAAGCCCTTTCATATTGAATGGCAGATCTCCCTAAGCCTACCCTCACTACGGGAACAGAGTGATACATTGGAGAACTCTGGGATTAGTGGTGAATCCCATACCTGGCATGCATAGGTAGCTGTTCTATATCTCAGATGGTGCAGCTCTCTCTGCACGGGACCTTTGCACTTTGAGAATTTCTCCTCCCTGTTTTCAAAACGATAAGTCCTGGCTTATATGATAAGAACTGCCTGTTAAAAAACAGCAGATGGATATTTCTATTATACATAATCAACAGGGGTATACCCAAATAACCCTTTTATACCTGGGTATGGGACGTAACTTTATACAATAGAAAATGGTATAAAAGGAAAAAATAATAAATGAATCAATTTTTGAGAAGAGCACATTTAATTACCCTCGCCACAGTTATTATTATTCTGAACGAATGTATCACAATCTATTTGTAGCACACATAAACAATGGCACCCAATCAAAAGAGAAAACAAACAAATGACATATATCACAATAAAAAAGCAAACAACAAACATAACAATAATCCTAACAAAATGATTCTCACTAGTGTCCCCCCCATACTTCTGGGCGAACCACTTAGAGGTAGTCAACAACTGGCGCTGCAAATGCCACAATTGTTTGCAAAATTGGGGCCTCACTGGTATTTGGAGGGAGATGTCTTCAAATGCTCCTTGGATTGGGTGTCATTGAACTTTTACAGTTTTTGTAAAACAGCACAACGACTATCTATGTCAAAGGGCGTGCCTGCCGCCACATTGTATGGACCATCAAGGTCTGAAACGTACATTTTGATGCCAAAAAGTACTTCATATGGGGTCCACCTACCCAGAGATTGTTTACGGATGTTTTTAAGAGTCCTTTGAACCCCATATATGTGAGGGATCCAGCCATGCCCAGTGCTTAATATTCTAGCTGTCAAGGACTGCTTTATGTCACATTCATCCTCACCACAACAGAAATGCCCTCGGGCCGATATGGAGATGATTAATGCACCTGCAAACCCAGGGCCATCATAGCAAAAGCCGGACCCTGGTCTGAGTGGAGTGTACTGCATGAATGTGTCCCGATAAAGACTTGCATGTTTTTAATAACAGTTTGAGCATCAGGCGAACGCTGTGGCCAAACCCAGAGGAATATAGAGTAAGGATCAACAGTTTTTAAAAGAAATTTAAACGCAGTGCCCGAAATCAACGGACCACAGTAGTCCACTTAAATGCAGCAAAAAAGGCATGCTGGAAATCAATCGGTGTATCTGTGGTGGACGAGCCACGGTGGAAGCTTTAATTTGTAGACAAATGTCGCAACACAGGACATATTTGTTTGCCTGTTGGTATAAGCCTTGCCACAAATAATATTGCTGTAGCAATTAAACAGTGGCTGCCACACCAGCATGTGCAGTAGCAACACCTTCATGCGCGACTAGTACTAAAGCTAATCTGCAGTCTTTTTAGGAATCAATCCATCGCCAACCACTGGAATAATTACAAAAGCAAAGTTTTGTTCACTTACGTAATACATATAATTAGATGGAATGTCTTTAGGTTAGGGGGTGCCATGTTTATTAGCATTAACGGCAGCCAAGATATTGCTATCTATTCTCGTTTTAGAACTAGTAATTACGGCAATAATAGCAGTCACGACTGCAGATATGCCAGCTTCATCGGCCAGAAAATTCCCTTCAACATGTGCTACCACAGGCTGATGACTCAATGTATGTGTAACATATGTCAGTGGCAACCTGTCTTTGAGGTTTACCACTTTAACCCAAAGCGTTTTATGCTTGATTGTACTGGCTTTAGAGTCTTTGAATCCATTCTGCCAATAATGTAAATTATCATTAAAGGACTGTACACAGTGATACGAATCGCACACTATAAGCTTTGGGGATTCTGTATCCGTATGTTCAAGGCGCAAAGCTTTTAGTTCAGCTAAATGTGCAGTGTAGTCCCCTGGAGACTGTGTGCGAGTTTTTTGTAGTTGGAAGTTTCTGTCCAACAGAACTCCAACAACAGTGGTGCATGCCGCTGCATATTGCTGTTTAGAACCTATAGCAGATTTTACTGAATCGTCAGTGTAAACAATATATTTGTATTGTTCAAGAGGTAAGGCAGAATTGGGTGAAGAGTAAACATGCTCATACTGTAAGAATTCTTGTGTTGGTAAAGTCAGGTCAAAGACTAGTCTACATCAACAGCTGTTAAGGATCTTGCCCATTCGATCCATCTACGATGGATGGCTTTAGCGCTTGGAATGCTGGCTTTTGTGACAGCCTCTCCGACTGGTGCGGGAGTGACGACAATAATGTGTTTCCCTTGTGCAAGTGGCCGTTCTTTTAGGATAGCCATCTGCACTGTAGTCAGCATTTTTTCAGTTGAAGCAAAATGCGTTTCTGCACTGGAATATAAATTTGATGTATATTCTCTCTGCACTGTTTAACCTTCATTAAAAGTAATATAGGTAAATCCTATTGCACCCGGTGGTAAAACCCAGATGGCTAGGTTTGTTGTATTTACATGTAAGTGATGTGTGGCAAGCAAGGTAGATTGTAAGGATCTGAGTGTGTCTGTATGTTCTGAGGTCCAAAGTGAAATAGAAAAGTCAGGGTGTATTAATTCGTTAGGTGGTTTGATGAGTTGTGCATGATCTGGTATGTAAGTTCTGTCAAAATGAAGGAATCCCAGCAGGGACTGTAATTTCTTCAATGTATTTGGAGGTTGCAATTGTGCACACTTCTCCAAAACATAAGGTGCAAGACTCTTTCCTTCATCTGTACGTTCATATGCTAGAAAAAGGACACTTATAAAAGCCCTATTAGATTTCTTAAAGTTGAATTTATAGCCAAGTTGTGCAAATCCCAATTTTTGGCAATCTACTCTGGCTAAATGTGGGTTTAAATCATCATCCGTAAGGTAGATATCATCAACACAGGAAAATACTTCAGGGTAATTCATATAGAATTGACAATATGCATGCTGCACATAGTCCCTGGCTATTCTTATAGCCCACTGGGAGCCTTGCATATCTTATATCATATATGGAAAGCCAAGCGGTGAGCAGGCTGTCTAATCTCTGCTTTCAGGCACTAGATTTTGGCTGAAAAAACACTGGAAATATCCAAGGTTGCTTTGCATTTCTCACAGACTGCATTGTTAATATGGAAAGCCAAGTTCTGAGCAGACTGTCTAATCTCTGCTTTCAGGTGCTAGATTGTGGCTGAAAAAAACATTGGAAATATCCAAGGTTGCTTTGCATTTCTTACAAACTACATTGTTTATGAGTGCCGTACTCTCTTTATTCTGAATCGCAAAAGTGCGTGTATGACAATTTAAATGCCTATAGTCTAAGACTATACTACATGAATGATACAGCTTTAAAACAGGAAAAAGTGGATTATTAATCTGAGAGACACAGGATTCAGTTACTCTCTGGTACTCCGATTTGGAAAGTATTTCTTGAACAGGAGGTTCAGCATCCACTTGAGGGCTGGACTATATTGGTATAACATGGAGGAGAATCCTTATTCCAACCGACATTATTGCGATATAGGGCAGGGGCTAGTGCAAGAGCCCATTCTGCCGTATAGGCTTGTTTGACTTGTTAACAGACAAGGGCAGAAAAGGAAGAAAGTAAAAAATCCTCACCTTGTGGGGATGTTTGTACAAACTGCGGGGGCCAGTCAATCTCTGCTGGAAGAATGCCATAAGACGAAGTTACATTTTCCCAGAATATTACTTTAATGTTGAGCTGTATGTCACTCTCAATTTGAATGTCAAGATCATATAATCTGTCCAGTGGGGCTATGTGCCTGTCTTAGATCTCAACTATAATAAAAGTACAAGGTTGCTCATGCTACCAGAAACTCCTGGAGATTCCGACACACTACTGTAACTTATGCCATGCTGGCGTGGAGAGTCACTGCCCAACTCCTGTTCGGAAGAGGGTTCTCAGTGTCTGTGGCATACTTAGTGGTTACAACCGCAACTTTCTTTTTCTGAAAAGGGGCTTTATATAGAGGAGGTTTATCCTCCTTCTTTAGCTTCACGTCAGATGAGTGTTGTGTCTCCCTGTTTGGCTTCAGGTACTCTTCTTATCTGTGTTCAGATTGCGCTCCTCTATCATACTGCTTGTCAGACGATTCATGAACGTAATGAGGAGAACATGTATCAGGAACCTGATACCAAATCGTACCTCCTCTCAGAGGATTCAGTGGGAGGGGAACCTCTGCAAGGGTTTACCCTTCTGAGGTTGTTTAGATTTATCCCATGGTTTTTTAATAAACTCACAGATCCGTTTGGATTCCTTGTCAGTACTAGGGTTGACAAGAGATGGTTTTGTAGTTCTGGTTCCAAAATATTTGCGTCCTAAAAATGTGTATACATTGGCAATAATTATAGGCAACTCACGTTCACAGTCAGCTTGTGTAACCGCTATGAGACACTTCTAACATTAAAGGTGAAAGACACACAATTGATGGACAGAATGCAAAACAAATCAAAACATTCACCCCCAGTCAAGAGATCTGGGTTAAATCCATCACTATTTCGCTCACCATGCCACCCCAGTTTAGACCTGGACATATGCAAATCAGTCTTGACCCTGTGCCTCATTGGAACAGTCCAGCCCGAACTGCCAAGCCAGGTCCTCCCTGGACCATAAAAAAGTATCCTAGGACTGGTTTCGGGGTTTCACCCCTCATCATCCAGGATAGCTTGAATCCAGTGGCACAACGAGCCCGGGACCCACGACTGGGCATACCCGGCGCACTTAGGGCGACAAACCAAAAGACACACAATTGATGGACGGAATGCAAAACAAATCAAAACATTCACCCCCAGTCAAGAGTTCTGGGTTACATCTATCATTCTTTTGCTCACCATGCCACCCCAGTTTAGACCTCGCCATATGCAAATCAGTCTTGACCCTGTGCCTCATGGGAACAGTCCAGCCCAAACTTTCAAGCCAGGTCCTCCCTGGACCGAAAACAAGCATCCTAGGACTGGTTTGGGGGTTCCACCCCTCATCAGCCAGGACAGCTTGAATCCAGTGGAACGGGGAGCCCAGGATCCACGTCTGGGCATACCCGGAGCACTTAGGGCGACAAACCAAAAGACACACAATTGATGGACGGAATGCAAAACAAATCAAAACATTCACCCCCAGTCAAGAGTTCTGGGTTACATCTATCATTCTTTTGCTCACCATGCCACCCCAGTTTAGACCTGGCCATATGCAAATCAGTCTTGACCCTGTGCCTCATGGGAACAGTCCAGTCCGAGGATGCTTGTTTCCAGTCCAGGGAAGACCTGCACTGGCAGTTTGGGCTGGACTGTTCCCATTGGGCGCAGGATCAAGATTGATTTGCATATGGCTGGGTTCAAAAGGGAATGGCATGGGGAGCAAAAAAACAGTGGATTTAGACCCAGCTCTCTGTACTGGGGTGAATGTATGATATAATTGTGCATTCTGTCAATCAACTGTTCTTTTTGCATTTTTCACCTTGAGTGGGACGGTTATGCCCTGACGTGGGTCCTGTGCTCTCAATGCCACTGGAATGAAGCTATCCTGGCTGAAGAAAGGGTGGAACCCTGAAACCGGTCCTAGGATGCTTGTTTCCAGTCCAGGGAGGACCAGCTCTGGCAGTTCGGGCTGGACTGTTCCAATTGGGCTCAGGATTAAGTCTGATTTGCATATGGCCGGGTTCAAACTGAAATGACATGGGGAGCAAAAAAACGATGGATTTAGTTCCAGATCTCTGTACTCGGGTGAATGTATGACATTGTTCTGCATTCTGTCTATCAACTGTTCTTTTTGCATTTATCACACCGAGTGAACGGGTATGCCCAGATGTGGGTCCCGTGCTTTCCATGCCACTGGAGTCAAGCTATCCTGGCTGAAGAGGGGTGAAACCCAGAAACCGGTCCTAGGATGCTTGTTTCTAGTCCAGGGAACACCTGCCCTGGCAGTTCGGGCTGGACTGTTCCCAATGGGCGAAGGATCAAGACTGATTTGCATGTGGCTGGATTCAAACTGGAATGGCATGAGAAAGAAAAACAACTATGGATTTAGGCCCAGATCTCTGTACTGGTGTGAATGTATGACATTGTTCTGCATTCTAAGAGTGGGTCACCATTTTATTGCCACCTGGTTAGCGGTCTAGTTCTTTCGCCACCTGAAGGAGGAGGCAACTCTCCCTATTTAAGCTGATGCAAGCGCGAGCGCGCCGCGCCAAAGACAAGCACGTCTGCGCCCATCCGCGCACCGGCCGCACACAGCGCCAGCCATGCTGCCAGTTTGGGAAAGATCTCTGCGGGGAACACGTACCACCGCTACATGAGCGAACAACTCTGGGCAATAGGTGAGCAGGGGATGTAATGCTGGTGAATAAAAGCATTAAGGGATTGCAAGGACGGTTTTGGAAGTTGCAGGAGGGGACAACCTTAAATGTGGATTACTTAATGTGAGATCCCTGGTGAAACATCATCTGGAGATCCAACTACTGCTGGAAACACACAAGCTGGATGCAATGTTTATGACAGAAACATGGACGTGTCCTGATGCAGATTTTGAAGTGGGGTTGACATGCCCACCGGGATATAAGGCCTTTCATAAGCTTCTGCATTGCGGCAGAGGAGGGGGGGTAGGGATTATTTTGAAGGAGAAATGGAACTTCACCTGAATGGACATTGATGATGCGAAGGGCATTGAACTCTTGTGATTTTCGCTAAAGGACCATTAAGGGCATCTGCTGACCTGCATGCATAGTATGCTACAGACCCCCTGGTTCAGCTAGCCCCCAACAATAGGCATTACTCAACATTTTCTGTTATATGACGCTTACTCATACTAGATTGCTTATTCTAGGGGATTTTATTCTATGGCCTAACGGGAATTTAGACCCAGCTTTTAAAAATCTTCTCCAATCTTATGAGAACTTGAATTTGCAACAGTGGGCAACAGAGCCAACACACAGGGGAGGACATGCACTCAATCAATTCTTTTCTGCAAAAAACATTATAGGACTGGAAGGCATCCTACCCTTGGGTTGGTCTGCCCATTACCTGATTAGGTTTTTGGTATTTAACCCCAGAAGAACACCTCCACTACCTTTATGGAAAATAATAGTCGAGGCAGGGACTGGAACAGACTTTTGAAAAAAGCAAAACAATCCCCGGTGTTTTCTGTTAAAAGCCCTCTTGACGCAAATAAACAGGTGGATGAAATTATACAACATTTTGCCAACAGATAGGCAATACACTGGATCAGATCGACCCTATGAAAAACCATAAACAACCATGCAGACTGTCAGCCCCGTGGTACAATGAAAAGTTAATTAACTTTAAAAAGGGCTGCAAACAGGCAGAACGAAAGTGGAGAAAGGTATACGCAGATGAAGATAAAACTGCCTTGAAGGTGGCAATAGGTAACTATAAAAAAAGAAATCTCCATAGTAAAAGCAGAGTATTACGCAGACATCACCCCGAAAGCGTCAAATAGCACTAGAAATATATTTAAAATAGTGAACAACCTCTCCAATCCTGACTGCACAACAATTAAGATTAATGCCACACAGGACATTTGTGACAGCCTAGAGATCTTCTTTGAGGAGAAGACCAGTAAAATCACTGATGGCCTGAAAATGGGCGAAGTAGACAAGGTAGAGGATCATAGCAGTATGATTAAGAGGCCACCACTGACTCAGAAGGAGGGGTGGGTAGGTAAGGATACTTTGGGCACTTTAGATCTCCTTGAGATAGCTTCAGAGGAGGACTTCAATAGATTAGCGATAAGTGTCTCCTCAGGCTCTCCAATGGATCCCTTACCACACAGGATATGGAAAGAATTAGGTGCAGAACTCTTTCCGCTACTCCGACAGATTTGCGGCCAATCCCTGAGTAGTGGGGTGGTACCAGCCTACTGGAAACACGCGATAGTATCACCACTTCTGAAGAAAGGTACGCTTGACCCTGTGTGCCCTAAAAACTATAGACCCATCTCTCTTCTACCGTAGCCTGTGAAGATCACAGAGCGCCTGTTCAGCAAAACACTCTCGCAGTTTTTGGAAATGAACAATAAGCAAGAAGATGTGCAATTTGGTTTCCGTCCGGGACATGGAACAGAGACTGCCCTGGTGACAGTCCTGGATGAACTTCGAATGCGAGTAGACAAGGGACAACCAGTTATACTGATTTTGTTAGACCTTTCTGCCGCATTCGATACGGTAAACCATAACATTCTGTTGACGAGGCTTAAAGAAGTTGGGGTAGAGGGTATGGCTCTGAAATGGTTTCAATCATACTTGTCGAACAGGCAACAGGCATTAGCCTTACCCCCGTATCAATCAGATTTTACTAACATTCAGCATGGCGTCCCTGAGGGATCAGCAATTAGCCCGATATTGTTTAGTATCTATGTGAGCCCTCTGGTCTCTGTCATTAAGTCCCACAATGTTAATCTAGTGAACTATGCAGATGATACTCAACTCATCCTGTCATTGGAGGGGAACCAATCTTTATGACTGGAAAACTTCAATGCATGTATGCAGGATACTGCACAATGGCTTAAGAATAACTCTCTGCAATTCAACGGTGATAAAACAGATATTTTATGCTGTGCGGCTAAGAAAGTTCCGCTTCTGCTCCCGACTAATTTTTGGCCTATCCCCATGGATAAGCCATTGACACCCTCTGAGTCAGTGCACAATCTGGGGGTAGTATTTGATGACAAATTGAGTTTAGAAGCTCAAGTGAATAAAACGGTCGGGACTAGTATTTCCCTTATCAGAGTGCTACGGAAGATTCTTCTGATGCTACCAATTCCAACCAGAGCACTGATAGTGAGATGTGTCATTCTGAGCTGGCTAGATTACTGTAATGCACGGGAAACAACCTTTACAACGCAACTTTTACAACGCACTACCATTACAACGAAACTGTTACAACGCAAATGCATTGACAACGCATGCCATTAAAACGCAAGTCTTTACATCGACTTGCACTAGATGGCGTGCTAACATTAAAAATAGTGTAGTTTACTATCCAAACACCTTCCCTACTGTTACGTGGACTGGAGTTAGAATAGTAAATTACACTTTTTTAATGTTAGCATGCCATCTAGTGCAAGTCGATGTAAAGACTTGCGTTGTAAAGACTTGCGTTGTCACTGCATTTGCGTTGTAAAAATTTCGTTGTAACAGCATGCATTGTAAAAGCCTGCGTTGTAACATCATACATCCGTAATGCACAAATTATTTGATTGAAGACTTCAGGGAATTCAGATAATAGCCGCTAAGCTAGCCCTAATGAGATCACATCGATCATCAGCCTCCATGACTCTTAAAGAACTTCATTGGTTCCCAGTGTCACAGAGGATACAATTCAAATCACTCTGCATTGTTTTGTAAAGCTCTGCATTGTCTCGGCCAAACCGCAGCAGAGAAAATTCGAATGGCATGTTCTTACCAGAATCCTTCGGTCATCTTCAGCTAAGTTGGTAAAAGTGCCTAGATTTAAAGGAACAAAAATGGAGGAAGAGCCGTTAGCACTGCAGCCGCTCAGCTCTGGAATGAACTCCCGACCAGTTGTAGACAGATAGTAGACCTTTTGCAGTTTAGGAAGAAAATAAAGACCTGGCTCTATTCCAAAAGTATAATATAGATCTTCATCATTTTTAGCGAGTGCTATTCTCACTGTATCATATGTCAATAGTAGGGCTAGTGTTAACCAGTGCCAGAATACCCGTGGGGTGATAGTGCGCTTTATAAGTTCGAATACCATTAACATTAACATTCTGTCCATCAACTGTTCTTTTTACATTTGTCACCCCGAGTGGGACGGGTATGCCCAGCCGTGGGTCCTGTGCTCTCCATTCCACTAGAGTCAAGCTATCCTGGCTGAAGAGGGATGAAACCCCGAAACCGGTCCTAGCATGCTTGTTTCCAGTCCAGGAAGGACCGCCCTGACAGTTCAGGCAAGACCGTTCCCATGGGGGGCAGGATCAAGAGTGATTTACATATGGCTGGGTTCAAACTGGAATGGCATGGGGAGCAAAAAAACGATGGGTTGAGGCCCAGATCTCTGTACTGGGGTGAATGTATGACATTGTTCTGCATTCTGTCCATCAACTGTTCTTTTTGCATTTGTCACCTCAAGTGGGACGGGTATGCCCAGACGTGGGACCCGTGCTCTCCGTGCCACTGGAGTCAAGCTATCCTGGCTGAAGAGGGGTAAAACCCTGAAACTGGTCCTAAGATGCTTGTTTCCAGTCCAGGGAGGACCTTCCCTGGCAGTTCGGGCTGGACTGTTTCCATTGGGCGCAGGATCAAGACTGATTTGCATATGGCTGGGTTCAAACTGGAATGGCATGGGGAGCAAAAAAACAATGGATTTAGGCCCAGATCTCTGTACTGGGTAGAATGTATGACATTGTTCTGCATTCTGTCCATCAAGTGTTCTTTTTGCAACATTAAAGGTGAAGCAGCATCTCTGGCAATACGTCAGAGATGGTGCTTCGCCTTTAATGTTAGACAGAATTATTGTGGATACCACAGGAAAATTTCACATTAGTTTCATCCCCAAATCCAGGGCAGCAGCTGCCCTATGTTTGTTCTGTATGTGTTTTAACATGTCTGGTAAAACAGACATCAAGGGAGTGCTGTTACAGACAGTATAGGCTGCGGCAAACTGTTCATCAAGTGTTGCAGTCTCCAATAGCAGGAACCATTCCATGGGTAAGCACATTGTCAAAATTATATGCTTATCTTGTGGTCCTGTAAGGGTAAACACAGCTTCAATTAGGTTGCGTTTTTGGGTGATCCAAAATGGAATTTCCTCATGATTAGTGGGGACTTTGCCCATAACTGAATTAACAATATAGGCACTGCAGGCAACTGAGCTTGCCCAGGCAAACCAACCCTTGCTGGTTGCACCAACAAGGTGCACAAAACAAATTGAGCATAGTATAAAGCTTGTGTTTGTACAAGATTTTGATTAGCTATATCAGGGTATGGTGTATACCCAACTAAACCTGGCCAGGTCACCCCATCATTAAAAAGCAGACCCATGCATACAGGTGTAGGTAAATGTGGGAGGGTGCCAAGGAACCAAGTGTGGTGTTCCAAGTAAGACAATGGTATTTCACACATGCATAAGGGCTATATAGATTTGCTGCTGGAAGTGTAGTGTTTGTATTTAATGTGTTAGTATTCCCATCCACAGCTGGAAAATCGACTTAAGAATAAAAGGTTTCAAAGAGGTAAGTGGCGTCCGCTTCAACTACAAAGATAAAAGCGCAACCTAAATTAATAAGTCAATGTAGCATTACATGTGCATGGACAGCAGGTTTGCAATTTACAGGTATAGCGACAGGCTGTGCTGCCATAGTATAGCAGTATGGTAGACAAAGGGCAACACAAAAAAATGGTAATGATTCTTTTAAACGTTAAAGCTTGACAAACCAACAGAATTAGGTGCTTCCTAAATACTATGGAGGATTAAACCCTAATATCACGGATGTCTCCGGAGAGAGGTGTAAGGGAATTGTGGATACACCCAAGCACTACTCAGGGACCCGTGAATAAGTACCAGAACTAAACCTGGCCAGGTCACCCCATCATTACTAAGCAGACCCATGCGTACAGGTGTAGGTAAATGTGGGAGGGTGCCAAGGAACCAAGTATGGTGTTCCAGGTAAGACAATGGTATTTTCACACGTGCATAAGGGCTATATAGATTTGCTGCTGGAGGTGTAGTGTTTGTATTTAATGTGTTAGTATTCCCAACCACAGCTGGAAAATCGACCTAAGAATAAAAGGCTTCAAAGAGGTAAGCGGCGTCCGCTTCAACTACAAAGATAAAAGCGCAACCTAAATTAATAAGTCAATGTAGCATTACATGTGCATGGACAGCAGGTTTGCAATTTACAGGTATAGCGACAGGCTGTGCTGTCATAGTATAGCCAATACTGATGGGAACTCAAAATCCATTAAATGAGACGTGGAAGAAACCTCAAGCGACCACGTCGGTACTACTAAATAGTATTTATTTAAATTATTTTGCATGTATTAATAAATGCAGATACATTTTGTATACAATTCTTTGTGTGTACAAAAATCTGAAGCCGTCTACAAATATAGGACCTGTCACAGTAAACACAAACAATGAATGGGAAAGAATTAAGAACCCAAGAAAATAGGCTACACTAAATTCGTCTACCAAAGGGGTAGGCTGGGGATTTTAGAAAAACAATCAAACACCACTCCTCATCCAAATACAACACAATCACACACAATTTCCTTCGGAGACTTTTGAGAGCTTGGAAAGACCAAAGGAATGCTCAACCTGGTAAGTTATGAGAAGAATTTTAAAGAGGGTGCATGACAACGAATGTTGTTTCAAATTTTTAAATTTTTCAAATTGAATAATAACAAATGCACCACTTTGTTGTATTCAAACCAGTGTTGAGAGATACAAAAACATGTAGAAAAACAAAAGCGGAGGTCGACGCGTTTCGAACCCCTAGTATTTTAATAGGGGGTTCTCCTCAGGACCATACACGCTAGAAGGAAAAAGAGAGAAATGGGTGAAACTACTCCTTTCAATAAATGACAAAGCCTCAGTAATCTGAAAGCTGAAAAACCAGCTGATTCTTACCAGGGTGGACATGAGAATCAAGCTCTGAAGTCAATGAGCCCACTGGAAAAAGCAAAACAGGGGACTAATTTACCACATGGATAGAAAAGACATAAGACATAGATCACAACAATGTCCAAGTACTAGAAGTCAATGCATCGAGGGAAAGTTACTCACATCCAATTAGATGGGTTCGTCTTTGGACTGGAGGAAATTAGAATTTTGTGGGTCTGGGGTGCGAGTCACCCATGGTGGGGAGGAAGCACGATGGCTCTGTTGAGAGGAGGAACGTGATGTTACCTCTGAATCCGAATACAAGAAAACACAGTGTGGAAGGGGAAAGTGGGAGTGGATTAATACCTCAGTCTTCGCTTTGTTAGTAGAACGGAGTTGACACCTAAAGACGGCGGCGGCGACCTGCAGGAAATAAGGGAACGTTATGGATTAACCTTGTCTCCTGTGCATACAAGTTGGTAGAAAGGTGTCCGGCGGGCCGGGGGCAGTTACCTGAGTTTCGGCGCGAATCTCTATTGCTTGGCAACCAATGCAGGAAGGTGAACTGAGGGTACTTCCGTGTGTGACTTAATGAAGGATTGTGGGAAACCCAGAACTCTGGGTAATGTAGTTTGAAAATCGCCAAGGAAGACGCGATGCTAGTGCGTCTCGTGCATGTCCGAGGCATGGCAATGACGTGCTGGATAGATTACAGGGGGGAGATGAGAAAGTGGCCAAGTTTTTTTCGTACTCAATAGTTGAAGCAGGTTGGAAGATGCGTCGAAAGCTGGAGAATGGACTATTATAGTCTATCAATCTCTGATAATTCATTTAAGCCATTGATGTAAGTGTCAAATTTCAGAATGAGCATGGCTTCACGTTGTGATAATTTCGCTTCGAGGTCGCCTCCTCTATGGCCACATTCAACTTTAGAGATCACCGTCCATTTAAGATCTTGTACAGTATGCGTCATTTTTTGCCAGTGGTTGACGAGAGGTGCTGTTTCCACATTTTTCTTTATTCGTGATTTGTGCTGCGTTATCCGATGTCGGACCTCCTGATTGGTTTTGCCAAGGTAAAGTTTTTTGCACAGACATAAAATGCCATAGATAACATATTTCGTCCGACAGTTGGAAAAAGTTTCGTGTTTCCAGTGGATCCCTCCATGGGAGAATAAATCTCTTCCAAATGTTTGGTCGCAACAGGAGCAATTTCCACATTTGTGGTGGCCTTGTATAGGCGTGAGGCCTAGCATTTGTCTCAGTGTAGATTGAGGGGCTTTATCCAATGATGCCCTGACAATGTGGTTGGCTACATTTTTTTCTCTTTTGAAAGCAAAAAGAGGGACGTCCCTGAAGGTGGGGTCCAAATCGTGTCCCACTGTGCATTGGAACCAGGCAGTGGGCAAAGGATCTGAGTGCACAGGAGAATGGGTCTTGCAAACTGGATGCCTGGGGAGGGGCTGTGTCCTGCCCTTGACTGCACTTCAAAGAGTAGCCTAGGGGCTCTACCCTGTCAATGGAAGATGCAACTCACACCTGGACTTGCCTGCCCTTTGTTACACCAACTAGGCTGGCTCCAAACCCAGGGGGAACAAGATGAACAGACCAGAACTAGTTTAGGATTAGACATGGGAGTGTTCCCCCACCCACATGCTGCACTGAGCATAAAAGTGAAAGATGGACGGATTGCAGAACAAATCATACGTTCACCCAAGTCTAGACATCTGGGTTAAATCCCTTGTTCTTTTGATCACTCTGCCACCCCAGTTGAGAGCCAGCCATATGCATAACAGACTTGATCCTGCTCCTCATGGGATCAGTCCAGCCTGAACTGTCAAGCCAGATCCTCCCTGGACCATAAACAAGCATCTTGGGACCGGTCTCGGGGTATCACCCCATATCAACCAGGATAGCTTAAATCAAGTGGCACAGTGTGCCCGGGTACCACGCTGATGAGGGGTAATACCCGAAACCAGTCCCAGGATGCTTGTTTCCGGTCCATGGAGGACCTGGCCTGGCAGTTCGAGCTGGACTGTTCCCATGGGGAGCAGGGTCAAGACTGATTTACACATGGCTGGGTTTAAACAGATATGGCATGGGGAGCAAAAACACAATGGATTTAGGCCCAGATCCCTGTACTAGGGTGAATGCTTGACATTGTTCAGCATTATGTCCATCAATTGTTCTTTTTGCATTTGTCAGCCCGAGTGGGACAGGTGTGTCCCGAAGTGGGTCTTGTGCACTGGAGTCAAGCTAGCCTTGCTGATGGGGGGTGATACCCCAAAACTGGTCCCAGAATGCTAGTTCACATTCCAGGGAGGACCTGGTTTGACAGTCGGGGCTGGACTGTTCCCATTGGAAGCAGCGTCAAGAATGATTTGCATATGGCTGGGTTTAAACTGGAATGGCAAGCGGAGCAAACAAACCGATGAAGTTAAGCTCAGATATCTGTACTGGGGTGAATGCTTGACATTGTTCAGCATTCTGTCCACCAAATGCTCTTTTGGTATTGGGCATAAAAGTGGCATCCCCAGAACCTGAAAGATAACACTCCTGGATCTGAGAAGATTAAGGAGAAAGACTGCCTTGCTGTCTAAAACGAAAAAGAGCGGACCTGCTGGTCTTGATGCCGGGACCCTACAAGTGACTCCAAGGGTCAGTTGGCTGACCTAGTTGACCTACAGGGACACAACAAGCTTTCAATGGTCGTTCCTGCTTTACAGCTGACCAGACGCAACTGGACCTGACTTGGTCCCCTCTACTGGCATCTGTGGGAGTGAGTCCTGACCCCCAAGTGCAATCCTCAAGGGTCTGCACCCTTTGCTGGAGTCAGAGGGCCCGATTCACAGAACTAACTTAAGACAAAATCCTAAATTTACTATCATTTTAGTATTCACAGAAGGCCCTTACTCATTTTGCTATTCACAGAAGACACTTACTCACTTCGGTATTCACAGAAGTTAGGAGTCCTAACTTTAGGACTCCTAAATACCTTCTGTGAATACCGAAAGTCTTAAAATTAGGATTTTTCTCTGTTTAGGAGTCCTAAAGTTAGGACTCCTAACTTTACTACTACTAAACTGAGAAAAATCCTAATTTTAAAGCTTTCGGTATTCACAGAAGGCATTTAGGAGTCCTAAAGTTAGGAGTCCTAAGTTTACTACTGCTAAATTTAGAAAAATCCTAATTTTAAGACTTTTGATATTCACAGAAGGCATTTAGGAGTCCTAAAGTTAGGAGTCCTAACTATACTACTACTAAACTGAGAAAAATCCTAATTTTAAGCCTTTCGGTATTCACAGAAGGCATTTAGGAGTCCTAAAGTTAGGAGTCCTAACTTTACAACTACTAAATTGAGAAAAATCCTAATTTTAAGACTTTCGGTATTCACAGAAGGCATTTATGAGTCCTAAAGTTAGGAGTCCTAACTATACTACTACTAAACTGAGAAAAATCCTAATTTTAAGCCTTTCGGTATTCACAGAAGGCATTTAGGAGTCCTAAAGTTAGGAGTCCTAACTTTACTACTACTAAATTGAGAAAAATCCTAATTTTAAGACTTTCGGTATTCACAGAAGGCATTTATGAGTCCTAAAGTTAGGAGTCCTAACTATACTACTACTAAACTGAGAAAAATCCTAATTTTTCAGACTTTCGGTATTCACAGAAGGCATTTAGGAGTCCTAAAGTTAGGACTCCTAACTTCTGTGAATACCGAAATGAGTAAGTGCCTTCTGTGAATACCAAAATGAGTAAGTGCCTTCTGTGAATACCAAAATGGTAGTAAGTTTAGGATTTTGTCTTAAGTTAGTTCTGTGAATCGGGTCCAGAGTGTACTTCTCCATGCTTAACTAAAGGGCTCACTGGATTCAAGGCAGAGCATCACATTGCAGGACTATGCAGCTCCTGGATGGCGGCTTCACTGGACCCAATGCAGAGCATCGCAATGCAGCACCACCCAGCTCCTTATGATCAGCTTCATCAGATTTGATGCAACCCGACGCAGAGTCAAGCATCGCAGAACCACACAGCCCCTGCACAAAGGACAGAAAGTACAACTCCCAGTGGGGTGAGCCTGATCTGGGACTGAAACGTGTGTGCAAACATGCAGTTCACTACACTTTTGGAGGCTATAGTGTCGGAACACAATCATAACTGCACCAGGTCAGGCTCACTGAACTACCTCTCTTAAATAAAGATCTGCCGGAGAACAGAGGCACAGCCCCAGGCATATCACAGCATAAGTGATACACTGTAGTGAAACCGTTGATGAACAATGTATACTCCTTAGTGGGCGACAGGATTACCAGAGTACTAGACAGTAAACTGCTGAAGGTCCACTACCTGCGATTACTGCTTAACAAACTCATTCATAGCATTATTTGAAGGATTTCTGAGAACTGGAAAAATGTCCAGGGTAAACTGCTAGAACCTTCTGGTTCTATTGTGTACCTGATATAAATGCTCCACTACGTACATCTGTAAATAAATTACAGTTAATTAAAAAAAAAACATTTCATTGGACATTTAGTTTATTATTTGCTAACTGTGTCATACTATGTCAACGTTTCTAACCCTCAACCATCTCCTCGAGAATGCCATGACTGCTCAACCAAGGTCTTTGAGCAGAATCAAGAAAACAAAGGGAAGGCTTGATTATCCAATCAGGGTGCAATAGTATCTGAAGCCCTACACAGTGCCCTGTAACACTGAACGCACCGTGACCGATAAATAAGGCCTTGCATAAAAGTCACAATATTGAGTGACAAAACATCGACCTGCAACAACAAATGTAAAATAGTGAATACCACTATATTGTCAGGTTAAATACATATAATAAGTGTAAACTTGTATTGTTAACGCCACATCTACATACTTTGAGGATATATTAATTGATATATTCAGCAAGTCGACATTCTGCATTCAATATTGTCATAGAACACCACAAAAAATACAAATGTTCCAAGACATACATAGCGACATGCAGAAACAGTTTTAGCAATGCAACACAGCTAGGAATGTTGGTTTGTAGGAATGTTTGAAGTGATGCAGTTTTCTGCCGCTAAAGCGGCGATAAGTTTATCGCCTGTCTTGATAATATGCCCCTTAGTTTTTAGTGTCACAAAAATAATAAGAATACTTCATACTTGGCTACCATTTAGGAATTTCGAAATGTTGTATTGCTATATGCAAATAAATGTTTTGAATCATTTGGCACACCTCCTAATACTACAATAACAATATCAATGTTGTAAATGAAACAAGGATTTTGTTTAGGTTTAATTAAGTTAGAAGTAAGACTCTTTAATAAATATTTATTAAGTCCTATGTTTTTCTCACCATTTCCTGATCATGTTCTTTTTCTTTAATATATTTCTCCAGTGTTTCTGTAAGTAAATCGAGCTGGCTTGTGCCTTTATCAATGACTGCAGAGTTTATAACCTGTAGAAAAATAGTAGTTAATCAGTCAGTAATAACTTTATTTGATTGTTATCAAGTAAGATCATAAAAGTACATAATAAAACACTAAACTACAAGTTATTCCCACTGATACCATAACAAATCATCATTCCTAAAACATTTGTTAAAAACAAAATTACATAATTCATTCTGTGTTAAAATACAAACGTACGCAGTTGCCATGTTAAATATAAGCTAAATTGCAATATATCATTGAGAGTAAGCAGCAAAAACATTTATGGTCCCAGGGACTTTCTTTTTTCGAGCAGGCCCATAGAAATGACGCTACCGAAAAGCAGACTAGGTGGTCAGGGAGTGATTTTAAAAAGAACAGTGCGACCCTACATTGTTTAAAATGATAGCTCCTTAAAATCGGTATGATATACTTTTTCCTTTCCCTGTGGTAATGACCACAAAAAAATACTAGATGGAGATCAGTTTGGGGGGAATTCATGTCACAAGTACAGGGGGTCAGTTCTGAGTGAGTGAGCCTTTTTGTCGGAAAACTTAGCATCAATAATATCAAATTTAAGCAAAACCGCAGTAGTATAAATTTGTGCTGCGGTATGGAGACCTCCTCTAGATAAGAATAGCCTACTGTTAAAACTGCAGTATGTAATTGGTAGGCAAGGACAGACTTTTTCAAATAGTTTTTTTCCACGTGTATATTCCGCCTTGACCTTAAGAATGTCCACCAATCTTTGTCTTGACATCAACCTACAGGCAATTGGGTACTTAAATAGGTTTGTCAATCCCAGCGCAATCAGTTCTTGTTTGACATAGTTGAACCATCTGATCCTTTTGTAGTTATCCAATCTCTGGCAGTCTCTTATTATATTTTGGGTTAAAGGTATTGTATCCCTTTGCCAGATAGAGAGCCACAAGAGGATAGGGGCCAGTCTAATTGCATCTGTGATATACAGTAGGCCCAACTCTATGTGTAATATATAATTTGAAGAAGTATGCGGGAGGGAGACAAGGGATTTAAAAAATGTATTCTCTGAGGATTGATGTAGGTCGACATGAGCCATGCCCCAAACTCCCGCCCCATAAATAGCTGTGGCCTTAGTTCGGAGGTCCAGGGTTACGCCCAGAAGGGCCCTTTCTACACCATTCGTGTATATGGAAAAAAGGAACGGCGCGAGGACACAACCCTTCCTTAACCCCCGTAAAAGTTTAAATGGGTGAGTACAATCCCCGTTTTTCCAAAATCTAACCATCGCAGAGGTGTCAGTGTATAGTTGTCGAATAAAGTCAATTATTGGGAGGTCAATCCCCATGGATTCCATTATATATCAGAGCCTAGAGTGGGAAACACAGTCAAATGCTGCTGAAAGATCCATAAAGGCAAGATAGATTTTCCCACCCTTGGCCCTGGTGTATTTGTCCTTGATCAGTGAGAGATCTAAACACTGGTCTACGGTACCTTTTCCCTGTTGAAACCCGTACTGAGATTGCATGAGCACTTCCTTATCTAATGCCCCTATTTCTAGCCTAGTTAGAAGTAATCGGCCCATGAGCTTCGCAGTGGTATATAAAAGTGATATTGGCCTGTAATATTTTGGGCCACCCTTGTCACTCTTTTTATGAATTGGGACAATTATGCTTATTTCCACGAGGGGAGGGGACCTATAACAGCTATGTTCTTAAAAACATTGATTAATAGTGGAACCCATAAATCACAGTTGTCCTTAAAAAAATCTATCCGGACCCTGTCCGGGCCTGGGGCTTTCCCTATGCTACATGCCTCTAGCCCCTTCCTTACTTCAAAGAGTGAGAATGATAAAAATGATGAGTTCTCCCTCGTGATTAATGGCGAGGCAGCGGGCTGTTGAGCAGAAGAGAGGGTCAGCGAGAAGATGTTTACAAAATGCTCTAGCCACTGCTCCTCTCCCAAGTTAGTATCTAATGTAGGATCGCTGTGAGTTTTAAAAAAGGGTGAGTTTTTCCCCAGAACTCCCGGCTATCGCCCAGTGATGTTGCATGGCCAAGCTTTTCCCAAATCTCCTCCCTCAATGTCCTCTTCCTTTGTCTTCTAGCTAATTTATACTGGGTGCGAAGTTCAGCAATCTGTGTTTAGTTTCCCGGACTGGTTTTGAGGGCTATTGTGAGAGTTTTCCTGGCCTTTGAGCAAGGGGAATTGAACCATCCTTTCGCCTTAATGCTTTTATCTTTTAACTGGAAAGTGAGTGCCCCTTTTATGTGTTCTAGTAGGACCATAAAGGAAAAAACCAGGTCTGCTGGGTCTGATCTCAAATCTAGACATTTACCGATAGATGGCTGATTAGTTTTAATTATTTCGGGGGTAAGTTTAATCTTGTCAATTTGGGCCCACTTTAATTGGTAGCCATTTTTCCTGGCCAATATCGGGTGGTCGATATTCTGGTGCGACACTTTTTCCCTAGAGTTTAGGGCTAGTTCACTCATTAAAATTGCGTAGTCGCTAAAACTATTAAATTGGTCTTCTGTGTGTTTAAAATTACCCTCAATAGAAGTGGAAACCATTCTATAGTTGGATTCCTGGAGTTCACTGTGGTAAGTTTTTCGAGGGGAAATCCTCTTGGTTATACCAGATGCTAACTATAGCCAAGTTCCTGGTAAGCATAGTCGTATTAAGACTGTTTCCATAACTACTATGGACAAAGTGGGGTACAGGGTTTCCTACCACATCAACCAAGCCGCAGAGATACTCTTGAGTGTGCTTACAAGGGTAAATGTTAAAAATCTCCCAACCAAATTATAGTAAGTGCACCATCACTCTTTTTAAAGGTTAGAGCCTCATCAATTGACGTATTTACGTCATCTACGACTGTATGCATTTTTGGACCAAAGTTGTTGTTATAAAAATTTATCAAAACCCAAGTGCCTTCTTTGGGAAGCTCAAGGATAAGGAGGTGGAAGAAAGGACTTCTGCTATCAAACTTCTTTGTTTTACATATCAGTGTATTTGGAAGTAGCATTAAGAGACCCCCCCTTAGATCTTCCTGCTGGTGTTGGGGTTGCCATTGTCTGGAACGACCGATAGCCATTAATAAAAATAGGTTCTGTTCCCCATGTTTCCTAGAAGCAGGCTACGTCATTGTCCTGCCAGAGTTTTTGCCAATGAACATTAGCCAGTTTACTCCTAATGCCTGCCACATTCCAAGAGGTTATTTTGAAAGGGGTATAATGTCCTTTCTTGATCTCAATTGGGTTAGGGGTCACTGGGACAATAAAAGATACAGAATTCTCTTCAGTGTGCCTCTGGGTTGTAGAAAAAGGTAGCCAGTCGCATTGATCTAAGTCAGAGAGTACCGCAAGTCTGTCCGTAACAGGCGCACCCACCCCTACATCATCCCTGCTGCACTCGGGCATAATTCTCGGTGCTCTGCCTGTTGGAGTCGGTCTAAAGTCTTGAGGTGGGAAGTGTGGGGGTCTATAAAAGTAGTCTAATGGGAGACCTACAATCTGTGTACCCCTCGGGGGTATCTGTGCAGTTGAATTTATATGGTTCTAGATGCAAAATTATTGTTAAAGTTTACTACTACACAGTCCCCTTCCAATGTTTTCCTGCCTGATCCCAGCCATGGTATCCTTCTGGCCATAATAATTTCCCTGGCCAGTGAGGCACACCCTTTGTCCCTGATAGATATGTGGCGAGATAGCCAATGTAAAGATTTGTCCATCAATTGGGCGGTGGTTTCAGGCTGTCCCTCCCTAAGAGTCGGAACATTCCCTAGGACTAATACAAGGGGAGAGGATGCTGGGGGGAGATAGAGCAATTGATAAGAAGTAGCCGACAAGGCCACATTATCCCCCCAGCAGGTCGTTGTTGCCTTGGGTTAACGACACTTCCCCTGTCCTGTATGAAATGAAATGAAATGACATGAAATTAGGTATTTATAAAGCGCATGGATACTCACAGGGAGTGTCCCGGCGCTAATGTAAAAAAACTGGAGCAGAAAAAAGGCCCTCCCCGAAACCAGGAGTTATTGTTGGAACAGCCACGTTTTAAGTTGTTTTCTAAAAGACAGCAGGTCCTGAGCCAGTCTAAGGTGTAAGGGTAGTTCATTCCACAGACGAGCAGCAAGTACCTGAAATTACCTTCCTCCTATCCGAGATCTCATGATCTTGGGAATCACGATGAGGGATTGTTTAGAGGATCTTAGGACCCGTTGAGGCTGGTATCGTTGGATCATATTCCTCAAATAAACGACACCTGTATCATGAAAGGCACGATAGGCGAGCACTAGGGCCTTAAACTGAAACCTCTTTCTCGCCGGGAGCCAGTGCAGCGCCTTCAGGTAAGGTGACATACGTGTTCTGGTGTTTGCCATAACAATGCCTCTGGCTGCAGCGTTCTGTACAACCTGCAGCCGATTGAGCAAATACTCTGGCAGCCCCAGATACAAGATGTTCACGTAATCCAGCCTAGATGTAATTAAGGCTTGCACTACGATTTTACGGAATTCCATCGGAAGGAGGGGAAGAAAGTTTTTTACCATTCTTATCAAGTCGAAGCAGGTACCAGCTACCGCTTGAATTTGGGCCTTCATCGCTAGGCTCGAGTCAAGCTTGACTCCCAGGTTTTTGACCATACAGACTGGGGCCGAGGGAGCGGACATGCAGCCGGGCCACCATGAGTTCCAATCCACACAAGGGGCACATCTGAAAAAAAGGATTTCGGATTTTTCTGGATTACAATTAAGTTTGTTAAATCGCAGCCAAGGAAACACCGCTGTTAAACATTTATTTATCTCCCTTTCACGAAAACTCTCACCTTTGTCACAAGTGAACAGGAGTTGAGTATTGTCGGTGTAGGAAATAATCTTTGCTCCATGCAGTTCTGCCAGACGAGCAAGAGGGGCCATATAAATATTAAAAAGAGTGGGGCTCAAAATAGAGCCCTGTGGGACTCCCACTTGCATTGGAGGAATGGCAGCTGTAAATGGCGGAGACCAAATTTCCTGCTGCCGCTCTGTGCGGAAGGAAGCAAACAAATTGTACACCGTGCCCCGGACACCACACTCTGCTAAGCTTCGCAAAAGCCGGTCATGGGGCACAGTGTCAAAGGCTGCGGATAAATCCAGCAATATTAAAGTTTGCCCTTGGGTTAGACACTGACCTAGTCGGGACATTTCTAGCGGGTTGATGCGAAGTTTCGTCAATCCCTGCAACTGTAAGTTGGGTATTATGGGGTGGACGAGATAGTTGTTGGGGGGGTGGGGTCAGAGACATCTGTATTACTATTTAGATGGCTTTGGTATGTCTTTATGTTAATAAAATCCTGAGACGCCCCTTTCCCACCCCTAGCCCTGCCCCTGTGTCTGTCCTTATGGCAGAGTCTTGGCCAGCCTTTGAAGGACGAATAGAGGAGAAATTAGTTATGGATACGCCCTCAATATTTTTAAGACTGTTCGATTTGTGTTAGTTTGGTTAGGAGAGGTTCCAGTAGCGCAGTATCCAATGACTCCATCCTTTTCCATGTGTCATCAACAGGCAATTGAGGGGCCAATGTTGAGGTCATGGTTGAAATACTCTCGGTGGCAATCTGTCCTGACCCAGATCCTCCATTACCTCTGACCTTACCCACTCAGACTGTTTTCAAGAGTTTATGCTTTTGTGGGTCTCCAGCTTTCCTCCTTTTAACCGGTGTCTCACTCGTAGTTGCAGACAGGGATTAGGCAGCCTGGCCCCTGCTGACAATGTTAGTGCCCGTTACTACTTCCACTGAGAGGGAAGGGGAGACTTCGTGTGCGGTTGGCAAAGGGACGGTTGGCGAATCTGGGCGGGTGGTTGAGACATCACCCTCCGTCATAATGCTACCAAGGGAGGGGCGCTTCTGAGAGATCAGAGACCCCAGCGAGAGCCGCCATTCTGCTAACTGTATCTCATGCTTAAGTACAGACTCCGCCCTTGATAAGAAAGTATCTAATGTCCCTGCAGCTCCTCTCCCCGGTTGTTCACTAGGGCCCTTGCGTTTGGCCATTCTGTTAATCAGTCAATGGCAGGTGGTACCCAGGAGAAAATAAAGGCACAATACCTTATAGCGACAGAAACAGCAGGTCCTGAAATCCAGATGTCAGAGGGGTGGCCCAGCCCAGTCTCCTCTGGGCTCCGACGGGTGTGGACAGGGATGCCGTTGGCCTGCATCTGGGCGCGTCCCGTGCAGCGGGACTCCTGGTGTGCTTTTGAGTGCGACCGCAATGGTGTCTATTGGCAGGAGGGCTGCTGAGAATCTGAGTCCCCCAGAAAAGATGCGTGGCTCAAGTGGGAGTTTTCCGGTGTAGGTGTGGCTGTGGCCACAACGCCGTGGGACTCCTGGGCTCGCTTTTATATTTCTTTATATTCTCTTAATTCTCTTTATTCTCTATATTTCTTTTTATTTGAACAGTTCGGCCAATACACATCAATTAATTACAGTATAGCGCTGTTTCGTTTCTCAGTGACATTATACACTTTGCAAATTACATTACAGACATTATGCTGCGTAAATCAAGGGGTTTCGTGATTCTTTGTGTTCCTCCGCCGAACAGGCGGGGGACAGATGTAGCAGTTCCACGCTCCCCACAACTTTTTCCATTTCCCAGGGCACCCTCTTGCCACGTAGACTGATTTTTCCCAGTACATGCACCAGTCTAGATCTTCCTTCCACCTCCCCACCTGAGGCGGCTGACTAGAGCCCTAGAGCTGCGCGATGTTCCTTTTTCCTATCATGTAGCCCAGAGTGGCTCATTGTGTAGTGTAGGTGTTGAGATGCGTGGGTTCCCAGACATTCAATATGCACCTTCGCGCTTCCGGCTGCAAGCTTACCCCCAATACCGCCCGCAGTACGTGATTTATGTCCCTCCAGTACGATTGTATCTGGGGACAATGCCACAGTATATGGATGAAAGTTCCCAGCCATCCACAACCCCTTCTGCACTCCCCGCTTTCTGCTCGTCGCATTCGGAGCAGGCAGGGCCCCGTTACATAGGTCCTGTGGAGTATTTTAAGCTGTACTAGCCTCAGCCTGGCCTGGATTGCGACCATTCGTGGGAAAGAGATCGCCTCCTGCCAGTCTTCCTCATCAAGTTCTAATCCGTCACTATTCCATTTTCCCTTAAGGGTCAGTAAGGGATCTTCCATATTGTTGATTAACTTTCTGTATATTAGGGAGATGGCCTTCTCTGGGAGATGTCCGTCCAGCACCCTATTCTCCAGTGGGGAGGCCTCTGGCAGTGTTGTATCCCTAGGGATCTGAGTGAACAGTGCATGGCCGACTTGGAGGTAGCGGTAATATTCGGTGTCTGCTAAGCAATACTGAGTTTTAAGCGACACAAAAGGCTGAACCGTTCCTTCCCCCCAAATATCTTTGATGCGCGAGATCCCTATAAGGTCCCACTTGTCGAAACCTCTGGACTTCCAGAGGTTCCCGAGTCTCTCCGAGCTCCACAGTGGTGTGGCCGGGGTGAGTTTCCCCTCCCACTTCAGGGGCCTGTTGACTGTGTGCCAAGTCTGGACTGCATTTGCTGTTGGACCAGTCAGTGGGAAACTGTGGGGTTTGGCGTATAACGCCCTTGTATAGTCCCCCCCTGGGAGTAGCCACCTGTCCATGGCGTATCCGGGATCATCCGGACTACCGTAGATACCCTGGTTTATTGCTGCCAGTTGGGACGCCCAATAATATTTCTTTAGGTCGGGAAGACCGATCCCCCCATCATACCAATTAAGTGTCAACTTTGAGAATGCTATGCGGGGTCTGCCATCCCAGAGGAGCTGCATCTGGAGACTCTCAATCTCTCTGAAATAGGACGCTGGAACTGGGTTCATTGCATTCTGGAGGGCATATAAGAAACGAGGCAGAGCCATCATTTTAAAAAGAACCGCCCTTCCCAACATGGAGAGCGGAAGGTATCTCCAGTGTGCTACATCTTTCCTAAGTCTCTGCAAGGGTGGTACCAGGTTTCGGGTGAAGCGGAGTTTCGAATCTAATGACACATATATACCGAGATACTGGAAACCCTCATCTGCGATCTGAATCAGGCAACTTAGCGGTACGGCAGGCGGGTCTCCCTGAAGGATGTACATTACTGACTTGGACCAGTTGATAGAGAATCCAGAGTATCTTCCGAATACCGCCAGCACATCTAGGAGGAACATCAGTGATGATCTCGGGTTAGTTAAGTAAAGAAGAATGTCGTCTGCATATAGGGAGACCTTGTCCTCCCAATCTTGTGACCACCGCATTCCGCAGATAGATATGTCTTGCCTGACCCAGGCAGCCAGCGGCTCCAATGCCAGTGCAAAGAGGAGCGGAGACAGGGGACATCCCTGTCTAGTGCCCCTGCTCAGTTGGAAGTCTGGGGATTTACAATTGTTTACTACCACCCGAGCCATCGGGCTGGAATACAGGAGGCGAATCCAACCTATAAACTCCGGGCCAAATCCCAATTTATCCAGAACCGCAAATAGAGAGGGCCACTCAACCATGTTGAATGCCATAGTAGCGTCTAAGGATACTAAAGCTGCCTGTTCCAGTATGCTCAATACTCCATGTAGCCTACGCAGGTTAAGGGCTGTATTACGCTGGGGCATAAAGCCAGACTGATCTGGATGAACTAGGGTGTTGATGACTTTAATCAGCCGAGTGGCCAGTAATTTTGCTAGTACTTTGGCCTCCACATTTAGAAGTGATATCGGCCTGTAGGAGGCGCAGCTGGTTCTGGGTTTACCTTCCTTATAGATGACTACCTTATTAGCCACCCATTGATCATATGGGAGCATTCCCTTCTTTCTACTCTCCTCCAACATGGAGCGGAAGTAGGGGGCCAGTTTATTAGGTCTGAGTTTATACAGACCAATGGGTATTCCGTTGGGGCCCGTGGCTTTGCCCGAATTTACACCCCTGATTGCCTGCGCTACCTCATCATCCGCCAGCGGTGAGTCTAGGTAGCTCCTGTTTTCGTCTGAGATCGTGTGGAGTCTAATATCTCTTAGCATCTCGCCATTTGCTACTTCGGAGAACTTGCCGTTCGTACCATACACTGTGTGAAAATAGTCAGCAAACGTGTCCGCTATGGGTTGCGGGTCCGTCATGGGACTGGAATGTTTCCCCTGTATCTCAGGTACCAATCTCGAAGCCCACTCCCGCCTGTCTAGCCACGCAATCAGCTTACCAGCCTTACCCCCTGTTCATAAATGCTGCCCTGGACCCCTCTACTCTGCGCCCTGGCTCTATCTCTATCAATACTGTTGAACTCATCTTGCTGTAACCTCAGGAGATGAAGCCCTTCCGGGGTCACCGCCTGGGCCAGGTCCTCTTCTGACCTTATCACGTCCTCCTCTGCTCTATCCAATTCTGCCTGTCTTTCACGCTTTTTCCCCGCTATCAGCTATAGGGTTTCACCCCGAATACCTATCTTATATGCCTCCCATAGATTCTGTGCGGAGTCGACCGTACCCTCATTCTCTTGAAAGTAGTTATCCGTGGCTTTGCCTATATTATTCCGGGTAACCGGGTCTTTCAAATACCACGGATTAATAGGGGCCACCCTGCCATTGCTGCGGCGTCCAAAGTCCATCTTCAGCCACACAGGGGAGTGATCTGCGATGCCCCGTCCCAGATGACGCACCTCGCGGATAGCGTGAGCCTGTGCCGCCGGGACAAGGATGTAGTCTATTCGTGATAAACTGTGATGTGCGCAATATACATGGGTGAATTGTATTTTATCCGGGTTATGTATTCGCCAGCCGTCTACCATCCCCACAGTATCTAAAAATTCTGGCAGCCACCTCTGAGTCGGTCTAATTGCATGAGGCGGATGTCGGTCAAGGTCGCCGGCCATCACTGCATTGAAGTCGCCTCCCAGTATCAGGATACCCAGCGGAAATGACAAGAAGATCGAACCCGTATCTTTGAACGTTTCGGTCTGTAGACCAGGTGGTACGTATACCGAGACAAATGTGGCTGTCTTACCTTCCCACTGGCCCGAGACCCCTATATATCTGCCCCTTTTGTCGGCCATGTGGCTTGTATTGTGAAAGGGAATGAGTTTTGGATTAGTATTCCTACCCCTCGCGATCCAGAGGTAAAGCCCGCGTGTGCCACGAGCCTATACCCTCCTCTATGTAAGGCCATACATTTATTTCCTATAAGGTGCGTTTCTTGAAGGAGGATCACGTCGGGGGCATGGCGTCTAATAAACTGGTTGACCATACCTCTCTTTATTTTGTCTCCCAGTCCATTCACATTCCAACTGAGTACACTAACCCCTGATACCTGTTCACTGCACATCGTTATGTTTCTGCATGGGCCGCTCTATCGCTGTGGATATCATTGATGGTGTCGAAAAATTCAAAACAACAAACAACTCGGGGAGGAGCCTAGCGCGCAACCAAGATGGCCGCGTAGGTGCGAGGCTCCCGAGGACCTCCGCGACCTCCTGAATTAATCCTGGCGATATCCTGTCCTTGTTGAGGGGACTGTGTTGGGGAACCGGAGCTGAGGCGCCACCCGTTTTTTGGGCTCGAATCGGACCCCGAACGCCGGTGGGAGCATCGATCGAAGGTTGCGGCCTTCTCCTCGCCGGCCCCCCGGATTGGAGTAGTGGGGCGATCCGGGGACAAAGTGAATAACAGCGGCGAGCGGGCTGGGCGACTGGCGTACCCCGCACTTTCACTTTCGCTTTTGCGCCCTCCTAGCTCTCAAGCCGGGTCGGGCTGCGGAGCGGGGTGCGGTGGTGTGGCCTTGTCCGGGAGCCCGGCTGACCCGCTGGCGGTGGGTTGACCCGCGGTTCGGTGGTCGCCCCTGCCCCCCCCCTGGCACCCGTGACTTGGTATAGCGGCCCGTTTGGGGAGCTTGGCACGACGGTGGAAGAGCCAGCATGTCCACCAAACAAGATGGCGACCGGGCGAAGGTGAAGACGACTCGCCGTGGCACGGCGCACCAGGCCAACAGTATGGACCGCTACACGCTTCAGAAGGGTTCTCCGGAGACATCGCGTGCATCCCCGGTGGGCCCGACGGAGGCATCTGCTCATCCGGTGGATCTGACCCTCCGGGACGTCATGGGCGCCATCGCAGAGATGAAGGCCTCGGTGGACCAGCGTTTCGACACCTTAGCGCAAAAAATAGACTCGGTCCTTGTGGATGTGAGCCTTGTGAGGGCAGACTTGTCCAAAACAAACGACCGAGTCGACTCCCTGGCCCACACCACAACGAGCCTCACGACAGACGTGGTGGCCCTCCAGAAGGAGGTGCGCCGGCTTGGCCAGGCGAGCGCCCTGATGGACCGGCGATTGGAGGACTCCGAGGGTCGGGCCCGGAGGAATAATGTCCGTATTGTGGGGGTGCCGGAGGGACGAGAGGCGGAGGCGGCGGATCTTTTCGTGGAAGATTTGATCCTGACCCATCTCCAGCCCCGGGGGCTGAGTAAGCTTTTTGCGGTGGAGCGTGCTCACCGGGTCCCCGGGGGCAGACCTAAGACTGGTGCCCCGCCGCGGCCGCTCATTGCCCGGATTTTTAATTTTCGGGACAGAGATGCTATCCTCCAGACCTCCAGGCAACAGGGACCGGTCAAGCTTGACAACATGGAGGTACATCTCTACCCAGACTTTACTCCGGCGGTCCAGAAGCAGCGACAGAGCTTTCTTGGTGTTAAACGTCGCCTAAGGGACCTGAACCTCAAGTACTCAATGCTCTTTCCAGCCAAGCTGAGGGTAGAGGTGGATGGTCGCACGCACTTCTTCGACCGGCCCGAGGCGGCTGGGGACTGGCTGGACACTCTGCCTGGAGATCGGGGCCGGGGGGGCGGGGGGGGGCGCGGCTGGCGAGGAGGGCCCGCCGGATCAGAATTGAGGGGTGACTGAATAGGCCTTGCTCTGGACGTTGTTCCTTCACCATTTATTGATTGCGTATGTTCCCCTCCTATGGAGGTCGCGCGGGGTCTGTTGGGGGCTTCCCTCCTCCTCTGGGGGACTAGTTAGTATTTTAGCTATGGGGCGACAGGCACACTGCACTTTGGGGGGGCTGTCTGGGCTCATGCAGGGGTGCAGGGAGGGGGGAGTTCTGTTGGGACCGGGGGGTGGGGGGGGTGTGTTGTTTGTTAGCACCGCAGGGCAAACCCGCTACTATGTTGTTGTTTTTAGGATGCTCGATGGGGGACGACCGATTGATTCGACGTATGATGGGGGGTAGGGATTTGACTGTGTTGTCATGGAATGTTAACGGCCTGGGGGATAGGATTAAGCGTGGTGTGGTCCTGCAGTACTTAAAACGTATTTCACCAGATGTTGTCTTCCTGCAGGAGACGCACCTTATAGGTAACTCCTTTCATGCAATGAATCGGCGGGGATATCGTTTGGTGGCCCATTCCGGCTTCACCTCGGGCTCGCGGGGGGTGGGTATTATGATCAAGAACTCGCTCCCGTTGGAGATTGATGAGGTGCGCCATGATGAGAGGGGACGCTACACGGTTCTGGTGGGAAGAATGGAGGGTAGAGTGTTTATCTTTATATCAGTGTACGTCCCGCCTGGGTTACAAGCCACCACATTCGCGGACCTGGGGCGCCTCCTTCTGGACCTTCCGAGTGGCCTGCTGGTGGTTGGAGGGGACTTTAATGCGGTAGCCTCTGGGTCTATGGATTGCCATCCCCCTAGGGACCTCCCCCGGGCACAGGCGTGGCTGCCCGGCCTTCTGGACACGCTGGGCCTGGTGGATTGCTGGCGATTAAAGCATCCCGCATTGCGACAGTACACCTTCCACTCGGGTGCCCATGGTAGCCTCTCGCGGCTTGATTACATCCTTGTCCCGGCGGCCCATGCAGGGAGGGTGGGGGAGGTGCGCCATCTAGCGCGGGGTATCTCAGACCACTCCCCATTGTTGTTGCATTTCGATGTCTTCCCGAGGGGGGATGGCAGGGTGGCCCCAATCAATGCATGGTATTTGCGCGACCCCACCATTCGTGCCGATTTGATCAAATCCTTACAGCGATATTTCGACGAGAATGTGGGGTCGGTCTCTTCGGCCATCTCCCTGTGGGAGGCTTTCAAGGTAGTCCTTAGAGGGGAGGCCCTCTCCTTTATCTCCCATGCCCGGCGGCTCGAGCGGGAGGAGGTGACCCGGGTAGAGGCCGAGATTGCAGAACTGGAGGGTGACCTGGGGAGCGGGGTAACAGACGCCAAGTTGCATGTTCTACACCTAAAGCAGGCGGCCTATCGGGCCCTCGTCACGGAGGCAGCCAGGGGCCTCAGTAGAGAGCAGCAGGGGCGATTGTATGATGTGGGTGATAAGGCTGGCAAATTGATTGCGTGGTTGGATAAGAGGGAGAGAGCGAGCCGCGTGGTGCCTTTGATTGAGAGTGTTGATGGTGCGTGTGTCACCGAGCCGGAAGCCATTGTCTCCTGCTTCGCGGATTATTTCCGCGAAGTCTACTCCCCGGTTTCCCCCTGCTCGGAGGAAGATTCCCATGCCCTGCTTCGGGACATCGCACTGCCCTCCCTAACGGTGGAGGACAGGGATTCGCTGGACGCCCCTCCCACCTCGGACGAAATTGCCTTGGCTATTCGCTCGGTTGCATCCGGCAAGGCCATGGGCCCCAATGGTATTCCCATCGAGCTCTACAAGCTACGCCCGGATGTGTTGGCGCCCCACCTGCGCGCGATGTTCCTGGCGGCCCACTCGCAGGGTTCCCTCCCGCCGGACCAGCGTCTGGCCACAATTGTGGTGATCCACAAGGAGGGGAAGCCCCGTGAACGGGTCACATCCTATAGGCCGATTTCGCTTTTGAACGCGGAGCCCAAAATCCTTGCCAAGGTGTTGGCCAACCGGTTGGTTGGCGTGGTGGGCGACTTGGTCCACCAAGACCAATCTGGCTTTATACCGCACCGCAACACGGCGCTCAATCTGCGGCGCTTGCACGGGGTGCTCGCGCGTGTCCCATTTGTGCGGGAGCCGGCCATCTTGGCGTCCTTGGACGCCACCATGGCGTTTGATACGCTTGAATGGCCATACATCTGGGCGATGCTGGCGAAATTCGGGTTCGGCCCGGGTTTTATTAGCTGGGTCAAATTGCTATATTCGGGCCCATTGGCGCAGGTGGTAGTGAATGGGCGAGTCTCGGCCCCATTTGCGCTGGGGAGGGGTACGCGACAGGGTTGCCCCCTGTCGCCTCTCCTGTTTGCCCTGGCCCTGGAGCCCCTGGCGGAGTGGCTGCGGTGGCACCCTTCTATCCGTGGTCTCCGCTGGACCCCCGAGCATGAGGACCGTGTGTCCCTCTATGCTGACGACATCCTTCTGTATCTCGCCTCCCCGCGTAAATCACTGATCGTCCTGGTTGATGTTTTGCGCTCATTCGGTCGCAACTCAGGCCTGGTCATCAACTGGGCGAAATCCTGTGTCTATGTGCTTTCCGGGGAGGCTCCGGCCCTACCACGGGACTGTCCGATCCAGATTGCCTCCCAAGGTTTTCGGTACCTGGGTATCTATATCACACTTGACCCGGAGGCCCGCTATGAGCGGAATTTGCTACCCCCCCTCCAGCGCTTGAAGGAGGACGTGGTGCGCTGGCGGCGTCTGCCGCTCTCGCCGCTCGGCCGAGCGGCTTTGTTCAAAATGATGTCCCTGCCGCGATTCCTCTACGCCCTCCAGAATACTATGGACTTGGTCCCGGCACGCTATTTCCGTGAGGTGGAGGGCCTCCAGCGGCGCCTGTTCTGGGACGGGAGGCCGCGCATTGCTCTGGCTAAATTGGCGCTCCCGTGGTACGATGGGGGGGTCGCCCTCCCGGACATTAAACGGTATTACTGGGCCTCCCAACTAGCTGCAATTAATCATGGCCTTTATGGGCCCCCCTTGAACCCGGCATTTGAGATGGATAAGATGCTCCTACCCGGTGGCGATTACAATCGCGCGCTCTACTCTGGCGCGCCCGACTCCCGTTTGACGGGACCGACGCGTGTCATGGTGCATGTCTGGCACGCGGCTAATGCAGCTATGGGGTGGAAGGACCGTTTGACCCGGGCGTCACCGCTGTATGCGTCTGAGAGGTTGGGCTCCCTGTGGACGTCGAAGGGCTTCGAGAAGTGGGACACGATCGGAATCAGCACGGTGGGAGATCTCTGGACGAGGGGGGGATTCAAAACTTTTGAGACGCTGCAGGCGGAGTTTCAGCTGCAGGGCAGTGAGTACTTTCGGTACCTACAAGTCCGCCATGCGCTGGGCTCCGTCTTCCCGGACGTCGCATCCATTCCGGAGTCTTCCCCCCTGGAGGACAGAGTGCTGGACGGCCATGTACCGGACAGCACGATCTCCCTCATATACAAAAAACTGATCAACGATAGATCGTGCCTGCTGACTAGTCTCCGCGAGGCCTGGGTTGCTGACGGGCTGGAGCTGGACGACGAGGATTGGATTTCCGCGGTGGCCTCTCCGAAAGAGGTGGCCATCCCGGCTCGCCTTCGTTTCGTCCAGCTCAAGATCCTTCACCGGGTTTACGTGACGGGGCCAAGGCTTCTGCGTATGGGTCTTGCTGGTGACGGAATGTGTAAGCGTGGCTGTGGTGCGTTGGCGACTTTCATGCATATACTGTGGGAGTGCCCGAAGGTGGAGCGATTCTGGCGTGGTGTGCATGAGGTCCTGCGTGTGGTTACGCGTGTCGCGCTGCTGCCTGAAGCGAGGAGATGCTTGCTGAATGTATGGGAACCGAATGACTATTCGGTCCCGCAGACGCGGTGGGTGACTCTGGGATACATGATAGCTAAGCGTGACATTGCTCAATTGTGGGGATCCCAGAGGCCCCCTGCGGTGTCGGCCTGGAAAGAGCATATGGATTGGTGCATGTTTCGTGAAAAGGTGGTGTATGTGGCGAGGGGTAAGCTTGGGGCGTGGGTGAAACTCTGGGGCCCCTGGAACGCCTACCGCGGGGGTATTTGTGAGCCACCACTGCTACCGGCTGCCTCGCCTGCTCCGTCTCCCTAGATGGCCCCCCTCCCTCGGCCGCGGGCGCGCGGTCCCCCAGTCCCTGATCTACTCCCATTCCCCTCCTCAGAGTTCTGCTGCTGGTTTGATCCCCCACTTATGGAGCACGTGCTGTCACTTTGGATCGCGGGTTGCCTTGCGGGTGTGGTTTTTTGGTGTTGTTTTGTTTCAAGAAAAGGGAACCGTACTGTGGGCTTGGAGCTGTGTGGCCTGCACCATTGATTACTCCTGTTTCACTGCTCTGCACTGCCGAGAGACTTTTACTGTATGTATGCAATATGCTTTTGTCATTCTAGCGGCCGGCCGGGTGGTTGTAGGCCCATACCTGTAACTTTTACAACCTGCAATAAACGGTTTCAAAAAAAAAAAAAAAAAAAAAAAAAAAACAACAAACAACTCAACTACGAAAGTAAAAAACAGTACACACCCCTCTCAACTTCCCCCCTCCCTGCACCCCTGCTCGCGGTATCCGCTCATAACAAAAACTGGCAGAGTGCCTGTCGCCCTACACACTGATTATACTAAAGAACTAAAGGTAGTAAAAAGGAGGGATGCCTGCGCTCCCACCCCCCACCCCCACTCCCCTCTCCACCCATATTGATTATTTCCTGAGGATCTGAAGATGCCAGACCAAAGCAACATATCAAGTCCAGAGTTTATGTCCATCCATGCAGGTCCCAACCCCTGTACCTGACCATACACAGACTGTCCGCAGGCCTGATCACCGAACCTCAGCCGCGGTCCGGCGCCGCCCGGTCTTCGCCTTGGTCTCGTGTCTGCAGATCTCTGGGAGGATGGCTGTCCAGCCAGTCCGAAGCAACCTCAGGATTGTCGAAAAGCCACACCCTCCCCCCCAACTCAACCCGCAACCGCGCCGGAAACATCATGGCATACTTGAGGCCTTTGTCCCTGAAGTTCTTTTTGACGGCGAGGAAGTTCCTGCGTTGTTTCTGCACCAACTGTGTGATATCGGGGAAGAAGGAGAGCGTGGCATTCTCATATCGCAAGGGAGGTGCCGCTCGAGCCGCTTGCAGGATAGCGTCTCTGTCCCTGAAGTTTAGGACCCATGCATTCATAGGGCGAGGGGCCACCCCGGGTTTTGGCCGCCCTCCTGGGACCCTATGTAGTGAAGAATTTACTTAGGCCCTTTGGTTTCAGATGTGTTGAGATCAATTCTTCTACAAAGAGATCAAGAGCTGGCCCTTCTGATTTTTTGGGCACTTCCAGGATGCGAATGTTGTTGCGTCTTGATCTCCCTTCATAATCGTCCAGCTTCCGCTCGGCCGTGTTACAGGAGAGTTTGAGGTCGCGCACTTCCAGCTGTAACTTCGACACATCATCTGTAAGACTGGCTGTCTTTATGTCCAGGGATTTCACTTTTTCATAGACCTTTGTAAGGTCCGCTCGGATAAGGTTCACCTCAATGCATACCGTGTCCAGCTTATTTTCCAATAACTCCAACTTGTGTCCCAGCGACACCTTGACCCCGTCTATGGCCGCCATTACACCTGATAATGTCAGTTCTGACACAGGGCTCGCAGAATCTCTCCCCACAGCCGGAGCGTGATGAGTATCTGTCGGCGAACCCCTGGGCTGGGTATAGCGATCCAGTTTGTTAGTCTGGACTAGTCTCATACTCTTGGTCATCCTAGGCTGGGTCTTATCTGCTTCCGATTTGCTCGCCATTTGTAGGCTGGGACGCTACGTATACTAGCGGCCCTGGCGTGAATAGCTCATCATGACGGCTGAGTGCCAGCGACAACCGCAGGATCAGTCAGTATGGCAAAATGTGGGAGGCCCAAGTCGCCCGCAGATGGCCATGTAAGATGGGGGTCTTTTGTGCACCCCGAGCCCCGCCAGACCCAGCGCCGCAGGCTCCGAGTCGGTGGCTCTGGGCAATGACAACCAGGAGGCGGGTGGGGGTTCCCGTGGGGGACTGCAGCTCCCATGTATTGCCGGAATCAGCTGGCTTAGATGTCACTGTTCACGTCCCAGCCGCCCCTTTAGTGCCCCCCCCGATCCCGTGATGCAGCACCGCGAACGCAGCCTTGGCCCCCACTGAAAATGCCTGTCTTTGTGGTATCCAGACACTGCTCTGCCCCGAGTGCTCCTGTTGCTGAGCACAGCGGTGCGCTCTTGGACGATATCAGTCGGTCCGCAGGCACGGCAGGGCACTGGAAGGCCACCGATCACGGCCGCTCCACCGACTCCTCGCACCGCCGGGGGGGGGGGAGGGCGGCGGGGAGGGGGAACCGAGAGTTACTCACCCCCTCTCCACCTGTGGTCCCGTAGCGCTCCAGTCTCCATGCAGTGGTGCCGCCTGCATAGACGCTGCGGCGTTTCCAAAGCTTCTTTCCTCCACTCCCGACCCCCGGAGGCGAGCGGGTGCAAGGGCGGGCTGGGCGCCTCTTCCTCGGCACACAGGAGTTCAATCCAGAAGTCGGGCGGCGAATTCAGCTCGACCGAGGACCCACGGTCAGGCCCGCCGATGACATTGTACTTCCGGTCGGCTCCTGCAGCACTCCAGTCCCCGGCCGCAGTCCCGAAGCCAGGCCCGATGTTATGAGGTATGCGACTCAGGTTTCCGGCGACGTCTAGAGACCGGAGTTTTAGTAATCGGCACTGCTATCGAAGTACTCTCAGACACCGATCCTCAAGAACAGTGTAGTTTGCCGGAGATTAGGATTAGGGGACGGTAGTGGCGAAGCCGAGGTTTCACGCAGCCATCTTGGTCTGGCGCTTGGCTCCTCCCGTAGTTAATCATTTTAATATCTGTCAGTGTTTTATACATTTTGCGATGCAAAAGTGATATAATAACACTATGATATCCAACTGTAACCTTGCTGCCCCGTGTACAACCTTACAAGCTTCATATACCTACCGGTTTAAGACTATTTCATGGACTTATATTTCTATTTCTTGAGGACCTGTAAATGTAGGACAGGGATGCTGTCAATCTAGAAATGGTGTAGGACATACAACAGGGATTTAAAGTCTATAAGTTAACAAATATACATCTTCAATTCTAGCATGAGGTCAGACTGCTGAGAGTATCCGTGTCTCAGGTGTTACTATGGGATCCTAATGGGTAAAGAAAATGTAAAGGATGTCACATATTCTGATGAGATCATAGACTTCTAGAGAGGTGTTAGAGCTGTGATGAGGAAGGCTGGAAAAAACACATATTTTGAATATATCTTCTTTTATGCATAACCCTTTACTTCCACTTGTTGCAATGAGAGCAGCATAGAAGCGTCGCAACACAGAAATATCAACATTGACAAGGATCTGTAAATGAACCTTTTTACTTTTGATCATATAAGGCAATTTGAAAACCATCTGCAGAGAAAGTAACTTTTCCAGATTAGAAGCATTTATTGGCCATAAACTGCAGAGGTTCAAGCACATCCTCTCAGTGTTTAGTCTCATTAAAAGGGAGAATTAATTAGTGACTTTATCAGCGCTGTGATGCAGATTGCACACAAAATTCATCGGCGCATGGAGGACAGCTTTGTGCTCAGGGCTGCACGTGGTGACGTAACTGAGCACTTACACGTGGATCGCAAGTAAACATTTGCAGCACGAGAGAGAGACCTTTAGCTCGGAGCTGCACAGGAGCCTCACAGAAAACTAGGAGAAGCGCACAGAAGGAGCACACCAAAGGAAATTAAGGGGCATATCAACAAGCAGGCGATAAAAAATTATCGCCGCTTTTGCGGCCGTTTTCGGCAAGGTCACGCTGACGCGTGAAACCTTGCTTTAGCGTCAGGATTCCTAACGCCCAGCTTTGCATCCCTAATGAGATGCAAAGTGGGCTTTCCTGACCTGGCATGACAGGAGAAATGTCGCTAAGCGACATTTCTCCTATCATCAAGCCCCACGCTATGAAGCATAGCGTCAGGAAAAGTAGCGATAACCCCTGTTATCGCTACTTTCCTTACGCCTGTTTCAGGACTGACTTAGCCATGATATCCTATGGAGGGTGGATATCATGGCTAAGTTTGTGAGTCCCTATTAACTAGCTAACGTGAAATTATCGCTGGGTTTCCAGCGATAATCTCACGTTAGCCAGTTAGCGCAAGGATTTTTATCGCTGATGAGATAAGCGTTGCTAATAGCACGCTATCTCAGCGATAAAAATCGGCGCTAGCCGGCGATATTTATCCGAGCGCTAAGTGCGCTCAGAGATAATTATCGCCGGTTGTTGTTGATATGCCCCTAAGAGAGAAAGAGATGGTAGTATACAAGCAGTCATTGGTTAATTACGTGAAGTGTAAAAAAATAAGGAAGAGTACATAGAAGAAAGCAAAAGAACCACAATATGCATGCAATCAGAAAGGTAATTGAAGAACTAATTAATTGATTAACTAAACAAACATGCAAACTGTGTGGACAGAAAGGTCATTATGCAATGATGATCCACCTGAGAAAAACCAAAGAGGCAGTGACTCTTGAAATTAATTAGCTAAGTCACTGAGAAGGTTTCCACATAATTGTTACACAAGAAAAATGCATACTCTTTAAAAATACACCCGAGAGAAAGACACAACAACTGAATTATAGAGACAAAATCTTATTTATATTCTCTTGTTCTGAAAATAGTATAATCAATAAAACATATGAAGGTATATTAATAGACAGACGCTCTAGGGAGGAGTGCCGGCAAAAGTACTCATGTGCGAGGTGAGTTGGAAAAGGGAAAATCGAAAAAGAAACAGTTGAAGAACATAGTATCATAATTGTTCTCCATGATCTGTCCCAGAGCTCCAGGGTCACTTGCCTTGCAGGAAGCAACCTCCTGGCACCCTTGCCATCAAAAAAGTAGTGCAAATGTGAACAGGGCTCAAGGATGGCCCTTTCCAGCCGATAGGTAGACTATTATATTGATGCAGAGGTCCAGTCACTAATAGGGATTAGAGGTGCTGCCCACTAATAGGTTTCAATATCGGGGAGGGCATTACCTCCATTATACTGATTGCGTTGTGAGGTCCTAAGGGCTATTCTGGGGTGTCCGCCCTTCCATAGTAGAGATCTTATGTCTCCATGTATGCCAGAGAACGTGGCCCTAGGGAGTGAGTAGCATATTTTGTAGGACATACAATAACTGTGGTAAGGTAATCATTTAAAATAGGGCAGCCTGCCCAAGTGGCGAGATCACCCCATCGCTCAGCATCTTTCTGGAGGTTAGATATTTCCCTCCCTATATAAGGAGTGTAGCACATTTCTCTATTTGGCGTCATGAATATTCCTAGATACTTAAATCCGTCAGGTGCCCCTGTTAGGTTTCCTGGCAACGGTGACAGGTCTCTGGTGGGCCCCGGGGGAAAAAAATCTGTGATTTATCCCAGTTCATTTTATACCCTGAATGCCTCCCATATTCTTCTAGTGTCTGGAAGATAAGTGTGATTATGAGCAGGGGCTCCATCAGGTAAAGAAAAATTATCATTCCTATGGAGGGAAATCTTTTCCTCTATGACGTCAGTGGGGGAGATTCAAAAGCCTTTGATACCAGGGTGAGTACATTGTCAATATTTTCAACCAGTCTTCTAGGAATACTTCCGCCTTCTTTCCTTCACTCCTTTCAGGTATGCCTACCAAGCGTAAGCATCTTCCACTCTGTAGGTCACAGTCTCTTTCAATTCTTAAACTTGTGATTGTAAGTCCTGTACAATCGGTCTCGTAGCTACCAATGTAGACTCATTTTCAGTGATTCTGTCACGAAAGTTTTAGCGAGTCAGACTGCAACAAATTACCATCTATAACTACTGAATCTATTTTAGTTCGGGCAGTTTTTGTATCAAGAATGGCTTCCAGAGTTGCATCCTTTTTTTTATTATGGCCTTCTAGTGCAGTCTCAATTGTTTTCAGTAAATCCATACTATCCCTACTCACTTAATCTCTTCATCTTGAAGATCAGGACTGTCCTTAATAAATTGCATCTTTCTAGTTGGAGTTTTACCCTACTGCTAGCATTAAGTGTAAAGACATACCATCGCTCACATCAATATAAGCATTTATTGTGCAATTCCTTGGGTTCCTCCTCTGCATAAGACTGTATGCCTCAGTGTCCCTCTTCTACCTTAATGGCTGTACAGGGGGGCAAGCCTCCACAACAGCATCAGGTTAGTCTCTTTAGCTGCAAGAAACAATTATGCACTGGATGCTATAGCACAGCAGTGACCTTCATCACAATAGAGCCAACCATCATGGGTGCTGAGCACGGTATGAAGGTTGCAGTGCCTCTTTATAGTATTGCTGCAGCTTTGTTTAGTTTCAATTGAAAGCAGCATACACTACGATGAGGTTTTCCTAAGTTGTCCTATCCCAAGCCTTCTCTTTCCCTGCCATCCGTATTGCAGACGGGTGGGGGAGGGTGTGGAAATCTCCAAGCACTGACCTCATTGATGTTATGGGAAGAAGCTGAAATAATGCACTCCTTGCCAGGTCCGATCACTGAAGCACAAAGCGCCAGTAGGCCAGCACTGTACTGAGTCCAATCGCTGCCTCTGTGCTTGTTTCCACAGCTTTGTCACTGAACTGTGCCTACAGTGTTCAGGAGGCCAGGTCATGGCAGGGGCGTCTATCGCTTACCCCTCAAGTCAGTTCAGGCAGCCGGATTTCTTGACCGCTGTCTCAATGACTCAGTATTGTACTCGATCTGCCTGCAGCGGCGTTTTCCATCTTTGGTTATCAGGAATCGAGCAGTGCTGGAATTGGAAAAAATTACTACAGGAACCCATACATTGGGGGACAAGGTGTGGGAGAGGAAAGGATATGGATTTAGGAGGGGCGGAGTTTGTAAAGCAATGTCTGACAGTCGACTTGTTTAAAGAAAATCTGCTGCAAAGAAATTGGCAAGAAAGACCTATGTGGCAGTAAATCTATCCTAACTTACTTGATTGGCCAAAAAGGCAGAATTTTAGAATCTCTTACAGGGTTAACATGCCTGCTGCAGATTTTTTTTTTGTGCCCATCAAGTCTTAGAGATTATGATGGTGGTACGATAATTCTAGTGGTTAAAACAGTTCTGGGAGAGTTCTGTGTTTTGCTCAGTCACAGTTTTGACTCATGAAGTAGTATAGAGGGTTAATGTGCCTGTTGCAAAGCACATTGTGTAACAGGCAGATCACAGATTTGTATTTTATGTAGACAGGCTACTGCTTTTGACACTGATATCATTTTATTAATTCCAGTTCCTGAGTTGCAATCCTTACAACATAGCGCACAGGAGGCCGGAGCTTCACTCAAAACTAAAAGTGTCTCTAAGCGAGAGCCGCCTTGGAACCTCCAGAACGCAAAACTGTTAACACTGCATGTTCTTGACGGAGTAGAATAGATCTAACCAAGGCTCTCCCCACTCTTAGAAGAGACGTTGTGCCACCTCTGGATAGAGACTCCATTTGTGGTCCAAGAGGCATAAACGGCAAAGTTACTCTGCTCTGATGTTCAGAAAACCAATGAGGTGCTGAAGCACTAGGGATCTGCCCTGGTGTTCCGGCCAAGTCCAGAGGCACAAGGCCTTTGGATACAAGGTCCTTGACCCCACACTTCTCTGTTTGTTGCAATACCCCATGGTGACGGTGTTTTCTGTGAACACCTATACCAACCATCCCCTGATTGAAGGAAGAATGCCAATCAGACGCCTCGAAGCTCCAGTCGATTGATGTGGAGTTCGGATTCTGCCAGAGACCAGAGCTCTCTGAGGTGGCCTCCCCAGCCCAGGAGTGATGCATCTGTCACTACAGTCATCTCTGGTTGGGGAAGGGAGAGGGGTCTGCCACTGACCCAATTGTGGTTCGTTAACCACCACTGAAGGTCTTTTGCAGTTCCCTCCTAGAGCTGGTCCATTTAAAAGAGATTCACCTGATGCTGCAACCCACTGGATATTCAGGTCCACTGCCGAGCCCTCATATGCCAGTGGATATGTGTTACCAGCAGGATGCAGGAGGGCATGAGGCCCATCAGCCTCAGAGTCAGTGTCACCGAAATCGAGGCTAGAGACTGAAACATCGGTATCATTGCCTGAGTATCCAGGACTCACCGCTGGGGGGGGGGGAATAAGCCCGAAACTGCACCGTGTCCAGAACAGCTCCAATGAAAAGGAGCATTTGAGAGGGAGTCAGACTGAAATTTCAGCACATTGATAGTGAACGTCTGGAAGTGGGAGATGACCCCTGATCTTCATAGATGCGCTGCGATCATCGCCATCACTTTTGTGAACACCCGAGGGGCACTGGTATGGCCAAATAGAAGCACGGCAAACTGAAAGGGTTCTTAGCCAGCCATGAACCATACATGCTTGTGGGCAGGCAGGACAAGTGTGTGAAAATGTGTCCAGCAAGTCCAACAATAACATTCAGTCTCATTAGTCCAGAGCAGACAGCATAAGCATCTTGAATTTTTCTTTTTTCAGAAAGGGATTAAAAAGGTGCCGGTCTAGAATGGGATGAAGGCCTCCATCCTTCTTGGGAACCAGAAAGTAGAAGGAATAGCAACCACAAGCTACTTCTGATGCCGGCACCTTCTCTATAGCTCCCTTGGCCAGGAGAGATAACACTTCCTGACGGAGTAAGGGGAGGTGGCCCTCCGTCACCTTATCGTAAGTAGAATTGCATGGGTTGGGGGGCTGTTACAAAGGATAGGCAGTAACCCCTTTGGATGAGCTGAAAAATCCAACGGTCAGATGTTACTGACCCCCAGTGCGGCAGGTTTTGGCGCATCCTGCCTCCCACTGGATGTGGAGGATGGTCTGAGGGCAATCTAAAGGAGTTTGTAGGCTGCCGCTGCTGGGTCGTTGGTAGACTGGCTCAACTTCTGGCTACATGTCCCACATGACCTGTGGGAACTTCCCAAAAAGATTGTGCGACTTGTTGGCTGTGGTGGCTGGGCGTGTAAATACATGGTTGAAAGACCCTTCAGTGGCCACAAAAGGGGAAAAAGGCAGACAGGGGTTGACAAGGTGCCATAGAAAGGCCCATGGACCTGGCTGAAGGCCTGCTGTATTTAAAGTGCTTCAGTGCTGACTTTGCCTTCTCTCCGAACAGACGGGAGCCATCAAAGGGCATAATCAAGAGCGAGGCCTGGAAACCAGGGGGTTCTTAACAAGTCATGGTAACTAAGGGCTGTGGTGATGTCCTTCTGGGGCCACTCTGGTTCTCCCTTAGTTTTGCGTGTTAGATGTTTTAGGCGGCCCCTGCTTTGTACAGCAACACATAATACATTTGTTTTCCTGACATTATTTTAAGTAATACGCTGTACATGTTTTTTATTCAGTGATTCTGGTGACATGGTGGGGATGTTTGTTTTATACAGCCTGATAGTAATGCTAGTTACTTTGTTTAGTCTGCCTAGTGATCGCAGCACATTTGCTTCATAATAGACTACAATAGTTTCAATAAATGTATTGTAAACTTTCTTCAAATCTTTTTTATGATTACTACAGGCATGCACAAGTGAGTGATGAATGGTGAGGATCTGTTTCCATGGTTCCCTTGGGGACAAGAGGGTCATGTTCTAGGTTCCCAAAATCACCTGCTACTCTGGGAAGGTTAGGAGTTCAAATGAGGCACTATGAGCTAGCCAGGACATGGGCCTACAAATGCTGATGTAGAGAGACTCAGTACCTACATTCTGATGTCCTGTCATCCCAAGACACAGTTCTGCTTTACCAGCAGAATCCCTGCGACAGGGCCATCAACGATGTAACTGCTCTACCCCGTGAGTCTGTTGTGACCAGTCAACATCTGACGATGAACTTGGCTGCAATCCATCCCATCAGCAATTGGTTGAGAGAGAATGGCTCTGGCCTCCTTCGAGACCATGGGCAGCACTTGTGCAATTCAGTCCCAGATGGTATTGGAGTATCGGCCCAAGAGGCACACGGTCTTCGCCGACAGCAGAACTAGACTGGCGGAAGAGATCATCCTCTTCCCGAAGGTATCCAGCCTTTTGGATTCCCTGTACAGTACAGTGGTAGGGAATGCACCGGGACTGAATTTGGAGGTGGAGGCTTGGACCATCAAGCTCTCCAGGAGCTCCTGTGTAGGGCTTCGACCAAGCCTCGAGTAGGACATTGGTAAGGGCTTTACTGAATGGGAGTAATGGTTCAGTAGGGGCAACTTCCGGCTGAAGAACCTCCGTCAAGACATTTGTCTTGACCGACACTGATGGTAGTGTAAGGTCCAAGACCTTAGCCACCCTCCACACCACCACTATGAAAAAGATACACTCCTTCGTAGCCACAGTATGGGGAGAGACCAGGCTAGTATTTGGAGAAGTGTCAAATCTACTAGCATCAGCCAGATCCTTATACCAGACTGGTAGCCATAAGGGGCTGCAGACCCCACCCAATTATCACCCAATGCAGGCCTGTAATAGGAATAAGGCACTGGCTCCGATATGGGTACTATGCCTCCAGTCGGTTCCGGAGCCGGCATGAAGGTTGATGTCGCTCGACTGGTGCTGCTTCGGATCTCTCAGTGGATCCCTAAGGCCTGACAGATACCGAGGGTGAAACTGCCGGCAGAAGACCAGTAGAAGGCCCAAGGGCACTCCAGAGTGTTTGTGCCACCCTAAAATGAGGTGCATGGCCTCCTAAAATACCTTTAGCTGGACGGGGCTACGGCTCCCGGAAATTCAGGGAGGTGCAGAGACTGCCCTGGTGCACAGCTCCACCATGGAGCTAAGCCTGAAGTGCCGACGTGACTCATCTGAAGACTTGCACGGTGAAGTCGAAGACCTCTTTGACTTCTTTTTCTTTTGGTGGGATTTCCCCGAAGATTTGGAGTGGAACGATGATCACCAGGTACGACTCTGCGAAAGATCTCAGGACCTTCCTCGCGATCGAGACCTAGAGCATCGCAGAGACGTTGGGCGGTGAGGAGCTTGAGGGTGTGGTCCCCCAGCACCTTAGGATGCATATTGTGGGAGTCCTTGCATGTATTGATATCAAGATCATACTCAAGACACCATAAACAAACCAAATGTGGGTTCATCACTGACATATGTCGATGGCAATCACTGCATGGCTCAAAACCTGCCTTTCTGGTGAACAACCTTCACACTTGACCACAAGTCTTATGAATTCGTGCTGCCTGGCGTGGAAAGAAACTAAATGACCTGAGCTCGCTAGGGTGGCGCCTACATAGCACCGCACATGTCACTTCCTGCGCTACGATGCTGTGCCGAAACGAATGATGCCACCAACCGGCGTGCAGCGGTACTGCTCATAAAAAATGTCCAGGAATATTCCAAGGTAAGGAATCTGTGGGTAGAAGTCTCTATCAGTTATACAGTTTTACTGATAAAGCTATATTGCTCAGAAATGATAATGTGTGGAAAATGGCTTTTAGTGAAATGAGGGTCCCACACAGAGTCCTTTTTAATGAAGTTTCACCGGCCCACATTATGCCACAGTTGTGGTGCCAATTCTTTTAGAGTACAGGCAGTGCTGGGATCAGGTTTTCTGTTCCAAAGGGAAAGAAATGCTCCTCAGTGGGCGACATGGTCAGTTGCAGCTGGTGGAGGGATAACAGAGGTTAGCTGTGAAAAGCAGTGGCTATGGAAGTTTTAACCATGGAACAATCTAAATACACTGGATAAATAGAATAAAGCCCACAGCAAGTGAGCAAAGCTATTGAGCTCTAATTGTTCTAATAAAGTTCGGGGGACGGGAAATGTGCCCGATTTTGAAAATCTTTCCTAGTAGCACATTTAGGGCCTCATGTAGGTAGCATACCAGTTACCACTTCTTAAATACCGAGCCGTACCGAATCGGTATTTAAGAAGTGGTAACTCGTATGTAGGTAATGAGTCGGTAATTTTTACCGATTCGTTACAATTCGGTAATTACCGAATCGGTATTTACCGATTCGGTAATGAGGCATACTTTCCCATTGAGGGGAAGGTATGCCTCATTACCGAATCGGTAAATACCGATTCGGTAATTGTGGAGAACATGCAAGGGTGGCAGGGTGTCACATTGACACCCTGTTGCACCCCTGATTCGGCCATGTGTGCACATGTGGCACACATACATGCCCTAAGGGCATGTATGTCTGCCACATTGCACACTGCTAAGCGCTGTAAAATGCTGATACACATACATTAATTATTTACCACCAACTATTAGTTGGTGGTAAATACCGACTCCTAAACACACCCACACACTCCCCCTACATCTCATTTTTGGATTCGGAATTTACCGAATCGGTATAATTACCGAATCAGAAAAATTACCGATTCGGTAACATTACCGATTCGGTAATTTTACCGATTCGGTAAATTCCGAATCCAAAAATTGTCCCCCTACATACCAATAGCCAAAATACCGGTCGGTAACGGTATAATTACCGAAAATCGGCCGTTACCGACCGGTATTTGGCGACCTACATGAGGCCCTTAGTGCCTACATTGGCTATAAATGCTAACCCTGGGCGTAGTACTACGCTACGCTTGCGGAGCATGCGTAGTTTGCGCTACTATGCACTACGCGAATTGCACGTGGCACAGTGCAAAAACGCGTAGCATAGCGGGCATTTTGTGATAGCTCGCGGTCCTCAACGTCAAGTTGGTGACCGCGAGCGAGCAAAATCAACATCCCGGCTAGACTTTTTCCTCATTCGCGATCAGCAACATCAAGTTGCCGATCGCGAGCATGGAAAATAAACCTCCCAGCGAGATTCTCAACACGGGGATGTCAGGTTTCTCATTGCGAGTGGTCGTGTATGCTCGCGACTGCTCACGATAAGAAACTACCAGTCCGCGTTGTGAAAGCTGCCGCTCGAGTACAAATCTACTCGAGTGGCAGAAAACGACCGCTTGCACTGTGCAAGATGCCGTTTGCAATGATTGCACAGTGCGGACGAGCATCTGGCACTGTGCAATCAGTGCGAACAGCATTTCCCTACCGCACTACGCAGTTTGCGTAGCTACACGTAGCGTGCATAGTGTGAAGTGCACTTCGCGTAGCTACGCAAACAACGCCCAGGGTTAATAAATACCCCAATCAGAAGAGGCACTTTTAACATAGGGCTCTAATTTAATTATGTGTCCAGAAAGTCTCTCTCTCATCAAGTATGTTAAAGTTGCTTCCTCTCCAAGATAAATGGAGTAAAGCTCAGGGACCTCGAGACAGATAAAAAAAATCTGGGTTTGCAATTTGACATTGTCTTTTAATTTTTGAAAATATATAGAACGTCTACACTTCTACATTCCACTTTCTTCCATTTTTCCATCTTGGTCCTTAACAGTAGATTGTCAATTAAACTTTTAGAAATATGCATTTATATACTGATACAGCAAATCTAGCACTACACATTTTACTGGATCAGGTCTCAAGCTGTTTTACGTATGTCATAAGAAGTTTAATCAATATAGATTTCGAAATCACTCCTCAACTCATGAAATTGAATAATGTCATAAAGCTCTCTTTTGCCACAAGAAAAAGCATCATTAGTAGGTTTGCCAAACTCAACAGTGAATTATAATAATTTTGTCTGCAAATAAAAGCTTGCCAGTTTATCACGGAGAAGTTTTTCATTTTGGATAAATAAATACCAATGTTCCCCAAAAAAAGGATGCAATAAAAAAAGAAAAACTATCTTATGCTGTAATGTTGCCCTTTGTTATTTTTTTAGTAAACCTGACAAAGCACAATCCCTATACTCTGACACAATGGTATCACACTTAAGACTCTAACACTCATTAATATAAAAAGACATTAAATGTTCATGGCATTTATTAAAAAAGTATACATGTAATTCATAAAATCAATGCTACCATTACATATGCTTGAAAACACAAGACATAACAAATACAAATTGTCATATGATCCACAAAACTGTTATGAGCCCGCATAACAGAAAAAGATTATGAAGACAATACACTTTGTCATTAATTACGCATCCTAACGGGTCATGTAACCGCTGTGGTTGGTGATATATATACACTCTTATATCTACTCGCAGTCAACCACAGTTCTCCCTTGGATTGCGTTATTTTAGATGCGTGGAAGTCGGGTTTCACTGAATATTTATAATTTGTGCATCACCACGTGAAGTTTCTTTTTTTTTTTATACTTGTCTTTATTAACTGTTAGTTGATCACAGCTTTAAACAGTCACTTACATAAGTAGTACAGTTATGGGGACATGACAGAAATGTTTTATAAAGCACCTTTACATTAAGACAAGATATGTTATTATAGTTACAGTGATGTTGGATCGTCTTGGGAAGGAAGAACAGGAGGCTCACAGATATACCCACGATAGGCATTCCATTTGTCCCAGATAGCGGTCCATTTTTTAGGGCAGCCACGTCGACAGTTTTTTCCCTGATCATGCACCAGTCCATATCCGCCTTCCAGGCTTTAATCTTCTGCGGTGTTACTGCCCCCCCATAGTCGTGCAATGTTTCTTTTTGCTACCATTTGACCCAAGGTTGCCCATAGCTTATCTCTACTGTTAAGATCTGTGGGTTCTCACACGTTCAAAATACACCTCTTTGCTTCCGGCTTAATCACTATTTCCAGCACTTCGCTCATCGTCATGCACCCCCTTCCAATATTTCTGGATATACCCATACTCCCATATAATGTGCTTAAATGAGCCCTCTTGGCAACACCGTCTCTTACATTGTCTGTCTGTCGCCTTGCCCATACGTGCCAACCTGGGTACAGAGACATAGACACTATGCAAAACTTTCAGTTGGACAAGCCGTAATCTTGATGAAGTTGCCCCTTCCCGTGGGGAGGCTACTGCCTCCTGCCACTCCTCGTCATCCAGCTCCAACCCGTCCCTCTCCCATCGCTCCCACAGTGTTACAAGGGGATCTGCAGCATTGTTGATAAGCTTTTTGTAGGTAAGGGTTATTACTTTATCCAGCAGGTAACCATCGAGTAATCTGTCCTCTAGGGGAGAGGATTCTGGGGGAGAAGTTCCCTCTGGCAGATTCGATTGGAGGGAGTGTCGGACTTGCAAATATCTAAAATATTCAGTGACTGCCAGTTGGTGTATGTGCTGGGGTGAAGCGAACTCTACCACCATGCCTGCTACCCATATGTCGCCGATCTGTGATATCCCAATGAGGTCCCATTTGTCAAACTCCTTTGACCTCCCCAGGGTGCCCAATTGTTCCGAGTCCCATAATGGGTTGGCTCGTGTGAGTTTTCGGTCCCACCCTAGGCTACGGTTTACGATGTGCCAGACTTGGACTGAGTGTTTTGTTCGTCCTGTTAGGAAGTATCTGCGAGGTTTGGAGTAGAGCGCTCTATTAAAGTTCCCACCGGGGAGTATCCATCTATCCATTCTGTACCCGGGGTCAGCTCCGAGCTAGTAGGTGCAGTGGTTCACTGCTGACATGTGGGCAGCCCAATGGTCCTTTCTAATATCTGGTAGCCCTATACCACTGTCATACCACCCAAGTGTGAGTTTGTGGAAAGCAATGCGGGGTCTACCGTCCCACAGCAGTTCTATCTGGATGCTCTCTATTTCCTTAAAGTACTTAGCCGGGACCAGGTCAGGGAAATTCTGCAGGGAATATAGGAAGTGCGGCAGGGACTTCATTTTAAAGAGCGCAGCTCTTCCCAAAAGTGATAACGTCAGCGCCTTCCAGCTCGCGGCATAGCACTTCAATCTTTGCAGTGGGGGGAGGAGGTTGCGTTCATAATGACGTTTAGTGTTGGAGGTGATTAAAATTCCCAGATACTGAAAGCCCTCTTGCGCTGTCTGGATAGGGCAACTTCAAGGTGGTGTGGGAGGATCCCCATGTAGGACATATAGCAGAGACTTGCTCCAGTTGATTTTATACCCAGAGTTTTTCCCAAAGTTAGTAAAAATGTCGAGAACTACAGGCAGTGATGTTTTCGGGGAGGCAAGATACAGGAGAATGTCATCAGTGTACAAAGAGATACCGTCCTTCCACCCCTCCGTCCACTTAAACCCTCTAATCGCTGAGTACCTGTGTATCCATGCCACTAATGGTTCCAAGGATAGAGCAAAAAGCAAGGGCGAGAGTGGACAGCCCTGCCGAGTCCCACGACCTAGGGTGAATATATCCGACTTCTTATTGTTAACTACTACATGTGCTAGAGGGGCCAAGTAGAAGAGCTTCACCCATCTGATGAAGCCAGGGCCGAAGCCCAACTTCTTAAGTACTGCAAAAAGGTATGGCCAATCAATAGTATCAAACTCCATTGTGGCGTCTAGTGAGACCACAATCGCATCTTCCTGGATCGTGTCCAGTCTTCCCAGAACACCATGTAGCCTATGTAGGTTTAAAGCTGTGTTCCAATGAGGCATGAAGTCAGATTAATCTGGATGCACCAATTTGCATGTAACCTGAGTAAGCCGTTTCGCGAGTAGTTTAGCTAGGGATTTGGGTTCTGCGGTTAAGAGGGAAATGGGCCCTATAAATCCCTTGGTTTTCCTTCCTTATGTATGGTGACCAACGTTGCCACTCTCTGGTCGTATGGGAGTTGACCCTGTTTTCTACTCTCCTCGAACATGGCATTTTGCCGCCTGCAAGGGGACTGTCTAAAGTCTGACGTTCCTCATCTGACAGAGTAGGTAGGGTGATATCAGCGAGGAGTGCTGTGGAGTCCTCCTCTTGTAAGTCCGAGCCTTTTATATATACCACTTTGTAGTGATCTGCAAATTCATTAACTATGGCCTGGGGATCTAATAGTACATCACCGGTGCGATTCCTTAGTTCTGGGACCAGCCTATTTACTCTCTCCTTTTGATCTAACCTTGCAATCAATTTCCCTGCTTTATCTCCCTGATCGTATAATCTGCCATCCCTGTCCCTTGCTAAGGTCATGGCCATATCTGTAGCGATGGCTTTGTACTCGTCCCTTTTAAGATGTAGGGCATGGAGTTCCAATCGCCAGTCCCCTTGTCCCATTTCTTCCTCAAGGTGGAGGAGATCGGCTTTGAGGCGGACCATGTCATTGAATTTCTCTTTATGCACTCCGGCTATAGCGATAATGCTTGCCCCCTGATTGCTGTTTTAAATGCTTCCCAAAGAGTTAGGGAAGTCTCGACCGATCATTCGTTTTCCTGGAAATAGTTTTCTAGAGCTTGTATTATTGCGGTTTTACCTATGGGGTTATGGAGGTACCACGGGTTAGTAGGCGCTACACTCCCCACTGTTTTTTCACTCAGGGCAAGGTGTGTCCACACCGGGGAGTGATCAGAGATCCCTCCCGCCATGTGTCATATTTCACGTACTGTTGTTGTATGGGATGCAGGCATTAACAAGTAGTCTATTCTAGAGAAGGTATTGTACGCCCCAAAATAGAACGTGTTCTGGTTGCACTCAGGGTGGTATGCCCTCCAGAGATCTATGAGGCGTAGTGCCTCAAGGAAGTTTGTAAGCCAGCTGCTCGCATTGCCGATATCTTGGGGCGGATGGCGATCCAGGTGGCTGGAGACCACAGAGTTGAAGTCTCCTCCCACAATCAATTGGCCCTCCGGGAGTGAGAGCATGAGTGTGCCTAGGTCTTTGAATGTCTGACCTTGTAGTCCCGGTGGCACATAAACTACCATGACTGTCAGTGTGCGTGCCTCCCATTGTCCTGAGATAGCGGAGTAAAGAGCCAATCCATCAGACCAAGTGTGTAGTACAGAGAGTGGAAGGAGTGTTTAAGAAGAATACCAACTCCCCTTCCAACTAAGTGGCTCTCTTGGAGTAAGACTATGTCTGGGGAGTGCCGTTTGATATATTGTAGCACTATACTCCGTTTTATCTTGTCTCCAAGCCCATTGACGTTCCAACTCAGGAGCTTAAGGCTCTTGTCCCAATGCGTACTCATTTTGGGTAAGGTGATATATGTCTGTCATTCGTCGTCTGCAGCTGAGTTCTAATCTTAGTAGTCGTGTGAGGAGTGACCATCTATTTCCCCCTGAACCACCCCCCTTCCAAAATCTAAAAACCCTTTGTAATGACCTAAAAACGACCCCCCCTTCTCCCAATACTAGACCACCCCCTTCCCTCAATCTGCAGTGCAATACAGTGTTGTCGGAGGCCCAGGATAGTGCCTGTGTATACAATCAGCCAAATCAATCGTGGAACACTGCGAGTAGCAATAATTTTCTGAAGCAAGTTTAACACAACTGTACAAAGAAAAACCCCGTTAACAACAACCCCCTTCCTGCTACCCTGCTTCGTAGGCCTAAACTACCCACATCCCCAACTAGCAGAGCGCCTGCCGCCCAGTAAACAATCCCAGAACAAAGGGGCTGCAGAGAGTTGCCTCTCTGAGTCCCCGGTGGGCCCCAATCCAGCCCGAGTCCATTAAAGTTCCGCTGCGACGCGCTGCAAAGAAGTCTATGGAGCCACCCCACATGAGGAGTACCCAAACCCCACTTACTGGAGATGTTTGTACCTGGGTCATGGTGCAGCTATAGAAGATCCAACTCCAGAGTCCTTAACGCTTTCCAGAAGTCTCTGATACCTTTGGGCTCAGTGATCGTGACCACCGGGATCCGTTCTCTCGTGTGTCAAAACCCTCCGGGCCACTCGATGCTCCAGACAGGCGATCCAGAGTGTCTCTCCAACCATCCTCTCGGCTCTGAGTGGCCCTCTGCGATTGACTCTTATCCAACCATTCCTGCACCTCCGTGGGTGCCGTGAAGAACCAGGACCTACCGTTGTCCATCACTTTCAGTTTTGCTGGGAAAAACATCATGCACTTTATGCCCCTGTCCCTTAAAGCGCGCTTCACGCCCTCAAAGGAGCGGCGCTCCTGTTGAACCTTTAAAGTGAAATCCGGGAAGAATCTAACGGTTGTGTTTTCATAAAGGAGGTCACCATGGGGCCGAGCAGCTTGCAGAATAGCATCCCGGTCCCTACAGTTCAGGATCCTGGCAATAATTGTTCTGGGGGGAGCCTCCGGCTTCGGCGGAGGGAATGGAGCTCTGTGAGCCCTTTCAACTGTAAAAAAAGGTGGACAGACGCTTTGGTTTGAGATGATTCAATATGAGGTCCTCCAGAAATAGGTCCATACTAGGGCCCTCGGTCCCCTCTGGGATGCCAACCACCCGTATGTTATTCTGGCAGGCCCTTCCCTCCTGGTCCTCCAGCTTCAGGGCCACCTGCTTGTGTTGGTGGACTAACTGCTGGACCCGCTCTTCCAGTTTACGTGTGGTAGATCAAAGCTCCGTTCTGGATGACTCCGCCACTGTAACTCTCTCCGAGGTCTTGTTCATATCGGCACAAATTAGGTTCATTTCAATTGTCGATCTTGGTTTCAAGCGTCGTGCCAAGCACATGAATAGCCGACATTATAGAACTGAGGGAGGGTTCAGATGTTGCCTCTTGGCCACCAACGGCTCCTTCCTCCACTGCCGGCTGCTTCAGAACCGCATACTTATCCAATTTGTTGGATTGCACCTGTGAGGCACCTTTAGGTTTCATGTTGCATGGGATTTGACCGCAATAGAGTCAATGTAGGATGAGCATCCTGTTGGCTCCGGAAGAACTCAAGTCTTACAATTGTACACAGCCGCAAGACCTTGCAGTCGGTAACGGGTATCAAGCAGGGAAGGGTCCGCACCCCAGCCACAAACCCCTTCCTAATACTCCAAACACGCTGAGGAGGGTCCACTCAGGTCACATTGCATGTACAGGCCCAGGGCCAGCGTCCCCCAAAAAGGTTTCTGGCCTCCCCCAAGAGCTAGTCCTGCAGGTCGTGGTGGGAACGGATCTCGACAGCCTCCCAGCTCGAATCTGCCCCCCTCGGTGTGTGAGCTGACTTTTAGACTGTCTGCTCAGCCGCAGGCCGGTCACAGTGGTCCTCGATTCGCAACGTGGTAGCGCTGGCAGAGGAGTCCCACGCCATACACACAGGCAATGAGAGGCCAAGCTATTGCAGGGGCCCTGTACATGCGCCAATGAAGTTAATGGAGGAGGGGGGCACCCCAGTTTACACACAACACTCCAAACCCCCACACCCAATATTCCTTTGTGGGCCTTAGGCCGCAATGCCGGAGAGAGACGACGCGGGGCATAGGCACTCAATCTGGGCCAATCTCACTCACCCCCAACACCGCAGGACTCAGCAATAGACACGGGGAGGCCTCATCCGCCTCTCCTACCCAGTTCCATAGCAAGGTGTCACCAGGTATACTTAGTTACGCCACAGGACAGTCCCGCTGCCTTCCGACACCGCCTGGCGCTGCAATCCTTACTGGGCGGGTGCGGCAGCACTACGCAGGACCCCCGTAGATCAGGATAGCAATGGGGGCCGCCAATTCACCGCCTCTGGCCAGTCATTCAGACCCGCTGTCGTCCTTCACCGCCCAACGCCATTGTGATCAGGTGGGCGTGGCAACGCCAACAGGATCTCACTACCCCTCGGGTCCGATCACGGCCCACCTGCGTCACTGCGTGTACAAATGGCTCTCCGCTGCGCAGTCCACCACAGTTGAGGCCGCCACCGATGTCAATGCCCAGCTCCACAGGATCATGCAGATAATGCGGGGAGCCCTTGTCCTCCGCTCCCGCTCAGGTTCACCGCAAGGGGCCGCAACCCCTACCAGCCAGCGTCGCCACCGCTGTCACCAGACACTGCGTGGCACCCAAGTTCCTACCGGGCAGGTATGGCAGCTCGGCACAGGATCTACGGGCCTCAGAGAATTAAGTGCTGGCCTCACACAACAGTGTCACGGCCTCCCCAGTCAGGAAACACCAGCAGCGGTGTAGCTCGTCACTCAGGTACCTCCCAGCTGCTCCGAAGGCTTCTAGGATTCTCTGCCTCGCCGGCCCGCACCGTCTAACTCCTTCTATACGGGTCAGTGCTTCAATTTCGGAACACCAATCAGTTGTGCTCGGTGTCTGGCTCCCACTTTTTGCGTTGCAGCTGCCGGATGATGGAAGGATTTTGCGGGCTTTCATGGCGGCCCCGGCGGAGCTCCTTCTCTACGCTGCCATCTTGGCAGATGCTAGCAAGTGAAGTTTCTTGATTTGTTTTGATCCAAATAAAATCGTGGTTTCCATTATTAAAATCTTAGTTATCGTCCCACTTCAAAATGACGAAAAAAATTTGCTTCATTTTTGCTTTCTTAACTGCTGAATGTGTACAGTTCACATTTTACATGTATTGATATTTTAAGATACAAAAAAATTACTTTATTTATTGCTCTTACTTTTGCCACCCAGCAAAAATTATCCCCACAGTTTGGGAAACACTGAGGAGAATAAAATAAAACACCTTATAGAATAATGTTAAATGTAATTACATTATTTAAAATAGTTAAAAATATAAATACATTTAATTTAATGTTAAATATATGTATATAATAGTACATAATTCTTATTAATTAAAATATTGTTATACCCTATTTTAACTTAAAAGATTATTGTAATTAATTCTACATATCACTTTCAATAATTATTAATACATAATATTTATTCTTTTATTTTTTAATTTAAATTTCAGGAAAATATTTGCAATTTAATTTAATATATTTCTAGTAATTAAAGAATTATTTTAGTTTACGTTACTAGTGCTGAGCATTTTAATTTTGAGCTATCTTTAAAATAAATAAATAATACATACTTTTCTATAATGAATCTATATTATGATCAATATAAAAATATTCTTAATATTGATTTTCGAGTAAAATACATTGTTTTAATTTTCCCCATGTATTACTATAGAGAGACTCCGTACTTGGGGCAGAGGTAGCCACATGGGAAAGGACAGGGAAAAATTAAAATGTTCAAATTAAAAATATAAATGTCATAGAAACCCCACGTAACCTAAAAGCAAGAAATCTAAATTGGTATAGTCCTCGAGGGTGGAGAAGACTATCTTATGCCTACTGTAGAAGAGTAAAGTAACTTGCCGAAAGCCATTTGTCAGGTCAAGAGCTCCTTTAGTATATGTTTTTTCTTGTTCGGACTGGGACAATTTTAGGTTCTCTACCACCTCTAATTTCCCTTTGAGGATTAAGGCATAATCCAGTAGAGAAAGTGTATGGCAGAGGTCTTCAATCTGTGGGGCTCAACCCCCAGGGGGCCCTGGAGTCCTGGAAAGGGGGTCGTGCATTCCCAAGCTACACTTGTCCCTGCAATCCAAAAGGTTTGCTTTCCTTTTGAAACAAGACAGCTGTCCTGAGACAGCTAATTTAGGGGGACATTACGATGTCGGACGGATCACCACTGCCCGACTGGCGGAGGCGATCCGCCTGAAAATTTTCCCCGCCCGCCCTCCATTTACCCCCCGCCCCATTAAAATGGCGAGGGAGACAGCAGCGGACGGAAAGACCGTCCGCCGCATTTCCGCAGGCAGGCAATTGCACCGCCCGCCATATTATTATGTGCAGAGATTATAGCCTTTCCATGGCGGCGATGCTGCCATGGAAAGGCATGCGGTCTTTGGCTGTGGGTGCCTGTTGCGGGCCCCCGGGGGAAATGGGGGGTGGGGGCTGCACTTGGGGCCTTCATTGGCATGCACAAGGTGGCAGGCACCACGCGGTGCCTGTCACCTTGTGCATGCCAATGCACAACATGCATATTTGACATTGTGGCAGGTGCTGCTTACAGAACCGCCCGCCACAATGTTAAATATGCAGGATGCGACCGCCAGGGTGGCGGCCGCATCCAAATGGGCACAGCGGGACCGCTGCACCTCTGGCGGTCGGTCCCGTTTACCGTTACGGTGGCGGGCGGATATCGTAATGGGCCCCTAAAATCGTTATCAGCTGCTTGCCTGAATTAAATACAAATCAGTTAATCTGCAAGTGTAAAGGATGAGCAGTTCTGGCTTTAATTGATCAAATAACTCCAAGGTTTGGGATGACAAAAAACAAATCTTTGAGTGGAAGTGAAAAGAGTTAACAATTGGGCTGGGAAGTGCTTGCTTTTAATTTCAACTGCATTTACACAGTCCTTAGTACTCCTAAAAAGGTGTTGAAGTGACCGTTAAGTTAAAAAGAAAATGCATTACATACTCTCTAGTATTACTAAAATCTACATTTTGGAAGCACTAGTTTATAGTAAAACAACTTGCAAATTTTGCAGCATTCTATCTTACACTGTGTGTAATGCAAGTATAAAATAATGACTTGCTTATTTACAGTGCTTTTTGTCACAGGCTGTGACCTCGTTGCACTAAAAATGCACATTACTATTCTCCACTGCACCAATACAGATTTAATTCTATGGCTCTCTGGTTAGACACAGTCTTCTGCAGTGCATTAACCAATAGAATTTTCATAATGTACTGCAGTGCATTTCCTACTGCATAACAACTTTTAAATTTATTTTTCCTTTACGCTGCCCATTATTTTATATGTAGATAGCTGATGGTGAAAGACTTAAAAAACCTACAGAATATTTTAGTGCTTATTTATGAGAGGCTTGCATCGCCAGAGCATCCCTTTTTTGACACTCCAGTGGCGCAATCGTCTCAACCATACCTATGAGGTGGTGCAAAGTCACCCTGCATGGCTTTTCATGGCATCATGGATATGGAGCAAGACATAACAGTGCAAGCCACTGCGTTGCCTTATTATGCACCAAGGAGGTGTTCCATGGGCTTTGCGTGGGTTTTCCATGCAACACCCATGGATTTTGATGCTACCCCATATTTACCAAATCAAGTAAACCTGGGGCAGCTCCAAAAACAGACGCCACCCCAGTGGAGGCATAACAAGGAGAAATGTTTTAATTTCTCCTCGTTTTTAGGTCTCGTGAGCCAAAGGCTCGAAGAGACATTTTATATCTGGGCTTTTCAAAGTGCTGCCGTGGCCTAAAGCTACAGTGCACGTGAACGTGCACGCGCGCAGCGCCATGTGTCTTTCCTCCGTAGCGATAATCACGATCACTTTCACTTTCGCGGGCTCCTCTGTTGCTGGCATTCCCCCCTCCCTTCTCGCCCAGCTCTTCTTGTCACCTCGGCTTGTTGATTACTTTCACTTTCGCGGCCGCTTTGATGTTTACCGCGATCACTTTCGCATGTAGTTCTTTCCCTCGTGTGCCTCTCCCCTCGTACCATGCTGCTCTTTCCTCATGTCTATCTCCATCAGCACTCTGGTCACCCTAGCTCAGTGTCAGGCCACCCAGCGCATGACAAGGCAGTGACCGCAGCTACGAAGGCAGACAAACCAGCCAGCAGATATGTGCTACGGACCAGTGCACTGCCACAGCTGCTGCCGTTCTGACGTCTAATGTGCAATCGAATGTTGAGCCGACTCCCTGGTGTGGCACCACATGCCCTGCGGCCAGCTGCAGCAGTGTGAAGGGGCATCTGCAGTGTACACAGGTATGTTTCGTTCTTTTCTATTTTTAGGCGTGTTGTTGCTTGTTTTTTTACTGCCTTCTCGACCCCCTGAGGTGGGGGCAGCAGGGCATTGCCATGCGTTGCAGCTGCTGCCTTCTGCTCCACATAGATGACATCCGAGCCCGTGAGATGAAGGAACGGCTGCTGCGTACCTGAACATTAAGTGGGTGCCACCATCAAGCGAGCTCCGCTCAGCCCCCCTCAAGAGTAAACAAACGTGATGTTGGGGGGAGGTGTTGTGTTCATTAAGCAGGCTGCGGGGAGGGGAAGCTACCACTTTACAGACACTGCACCCGGCATGTCCCGGACAATGCTGGCTGGCGCTCTCTGACATGGCTTGCGTGGGTTGATGACTTCCCTTGTAAACTCCTGGCTTGTTTACATCTGCCAGTCAACTGTTTAGAAGTAGGGGGGAGCTGCTAGGCCCCGCTGCCGATATAAAAAAAATAATTGGTTAAAGGCAATATATTATTTTTGCTTTCAAAAAGCACATGTTGCCATAGTAGCCCATGGCCCTGAAGGAAACTACTTTGTGTGTGGATATGCTGCTCGTGAAGAGCAGGATACCAATACTCACAGGTAAATAAGCAAATGGCGGAGGTAGGCTGACCCACTGCCTCATGAATCATGATGTATGCTGTAGCGTGTGGAAGGAAAATGTGATTTACACAACAGATCAATAGATGAAGAGGGCTGGCTGAAAGCTCCTAGAAGCAGGGCCACTGGAAGTATGAAGCAGGGGAAGACCAAATTATGTGGCAGGGTAGACTAAATTATGTAGTAAGAAAAAGCAAATTATGCGGCATAATGTGAAACATTTTTTGATAGTATTACTTCATCATTTGTCATTTTTACAAATTGTAATGCTGTCTGGGCAAAGATCTCACCTCATCAGTACCAGTTTAACAGCCAAAAACATACATGAGCAACTGAAAGATGAACACTTAACCTTTGCAAAGTGTATTCCAATACGCGTGAACACATATCACCACCGTTTTTTTGTAACTTTTGATCCGTTTGGACAAGAAACACATTTTTTGTTGTTCAAATCTGCAGATTATACAGCAGATGATGGATTATGTGGAAAATGTGGCAAATCCTTAATTATGTGAAAAAAGATGTGGCCGCAAAATCGCATGATTCCAATGTCCCTGCCTACAAGTATATCACTATATGACTGTAGCAATTCAAAGGGTCTTGGCTACTGTCATAACTAAACAAACAAAAAATACAGAATGCCACCCTAATCTGCCCCACCCAATCACAATCACATTTGGCAGGACATAACCCCACAGGGTCATTCAATTTTCTCTTAACCCCCAGTAAACTAGAAATTCAGACCTTTAGCTGAAATTTAATCCAGATATAGTTGTGCCACAGTTAACAATTAGATTAGGCTACAAGAGCAACTATTAGACCCATGGGAACCTGGGTATACAATAAAATCATGCAACAAACGTTTGTATGGGTATCTTATTTGAAGGAATATTATCGGTCAATCTGAACAAACAAACCTCATGAATATTTACGAGTGCCAGACCCAATTGGTTCTGGCAAATTAATGAAATAAAACAATAATAAAAGCACAATGAACATCACTTTTAAGAGGAAAGATTATATATATATATATATATATATATATATATATATATATATATATATATATATATATATATATATATATATATACATACATACACCCCATCGAGAAAGGCGGTTGCGAAACAAGTCTGTGTGAACTTTTGTAGCCCAATAAACTTTGGATAATCTTTCCTCACTCAACATCCTGTGATTCTGGGCAAATTACTTGATCTACCACATGAATGTGTCTGTAATGCAACTGGTGCTCATGTAAGGTGCTCTGATACTTCATACCCTCGGTCGAGTTTGCGATATATAAACCCCCCCAAAAAAAATATATAGTAGTGAAACCACAAGCATCCAGTAACAAGCATTTGCAATGCAATGGGTCTCGCATTTACGCGAGTTTAAGCTATTGGCATTGTAAAATAACAATGCCTTTTAGTTATGTTTTAAAAACTAAAACAAAAATAAAAGGCATTGGTATTTGCAATGTCAATAGCTCAAACTCGCGTAAATGCGAGACCTATTGCATTGCAAATGCTTGTTCCACTTGCCATGTGCGCTGTATTCTGCAGCTCAGATAGAAAGAGGAAAACGTCTCTTGTGATTGTTTTTGTGAAGAAAGACGCCCCTTCCTGTACAGAAACAACTCTGCCTATGTTGATGCTAGGCAGCAGTTTGTGCTCCAATGCAAGGGAAAGGTTAAGAATGCACCGTATTTCATAAATATGGTGCATTCCTGCCCTTTCACATTGGTATAGGGCAGCGCCGCAAGTAGACTTGCAGCACTGCCCTACGCCAATCCCTCATAAACAAGGCCCTTTGTTTTTAGCTACACCTTAGACTACACACCCACGCTCAATGACCTTTGGTTTGCTAAACACTGTTTAATATTATTTCCCCACCGTAAAAATTATTTTCTATGGGGATTAGGGCCTTTATGGTTGTTGATGATGAGCACCACCAGGTTCTAGAAATATTTGTCAGAAGGGGGTCCTTACGTCTAAAAAAGTTTGACAAGGGGGTCTCGGCATCAAAAAGTTTGAAGACGTTTGGTGTATGGTTTTCTTCATGCTTCAATGTTACTATGGCCATATTCAACACTGAGCAGGGTTGTTGTCCAAATAACAATTCAAAAGTGCATAAGCCCGTGGAGGCCTGGGATGTATAGCAAAGAGTGAATACAATAATGTAAGCACCTTATCCCAATTGTTACCATTGGGTTGAATATTCTTTCTGAGCATCTGCTGATGGCTTTATTTTGTTACTCCTTTCTATCAGACCATTTGTTTCCCGGTTGTGAACAGCAGTTTTAAGGTGCTTGATCCTTCAAACCAAGCACATTTGAGAAAACAATTGAAACATAAAATGTGTCCCATTACGGGTGAGGATCTCTGATAGTAGGTCACCTTTTGTGAAAAAAACGATGGCAGTGTCACATATGTGCACAACAGTTATGCCTTTCAGGGGTAAGACTACCACCTGGTGGTACAGTCTACAGGATTAATGTGTATTGACAGTCTCAGCCTGAGAGTTGGAGAGGTCCTACCAGATCCAAGCGGATATTTTGGAATGGAACTTGCATCACCAGCAGGCGCTGAAGAGGGACGTTCAGCAGAAACCCTCTATCACGTCTCTGACTTTCCATACATTGCTTGCAGCATCAGACAGTTTCAGCATAAACTCCTGGCCAAAAGAAACATTGGAGGATCGTCTGTTATGTCTCTGAAGTTCCTGATGTCCACCTGTAATGTGGCTCTGGGCCAGCTGCAAGACCATATCTCAGAAAGACAACAATTGCTGTAACTTCATTCCACCTGGTAGTGGGACCATTCTGTAGATTAGGCCTCTCTTCTATTGGCAATAGAGTCCCTCAGTTATCAGTTTGTCGCTCTGTTCTTGTCATGCACAATGCAACGTATACTGTTAAGTGTCATCATGCACTTGTTCTTTCTGAAACGACAACCTGTCATCCAGAGTTCGATCTACAACTGAATTTCCCCCTTGAGAGATCAGTGAGGCTTTCCAGTGGTTGGCCATGTGTAGTGCTTAACTTACTACAAAAGTGCAGTTTGCGAATACCGAAGTGTAGTAAACTTACTCAAAAGAATAAACTTACACAAAAGTGTAAATGACATTTTTGAATCAGACCCATAGAGTATAGTCATCCATCAACCTTTAGTTCTATACTTCAGGAAGTATATGTTTAGGCATTGTATGTAATCGTTTTTTTCTTCCCACACCACTGCCACATAACTCATGACATACTACTGTGTGCACACACATGTATGCAAATATGTATGACCTCACCCCACCATAACTCACACTAACCACACTTATGTTCATAGGTTTCATTTTGTTTGGGCTTCAGCTGACTGGTTATGACACAAGCACGTGTAGCACTCAGCTAGGTAGGGTGTCTTTGAAAGCCTTCCATTTTTAGGTCTCACCTGAGCCAGTGCTTTAGCGCTGCTCTCGCGAGAGCTTTTGTAAAAGGGGGATCTGGAAGTGCAAACTAGTGCTTTTCAGGCCTCCAAATAAAGTGCATGTGCGCCGGGCGCGCGCACCATTTGGCAGCCTGAAAAGCACTGCCTGAACACTTTCGCGGACACAGCCACCATCTGTCTCCTCCGTCACGGATCATTAAGTTGCATTCTCCTCTGCCTACGCCCGATCACTTTAACTTTCACTTTCGTGGCTTGGCTTGTTTTTTGTTTTGGTTAGGCATGGGGAGATTGCTGTTCATGCAGTTCCTCCTTTCACTAATCTTCCCTCCCTGATAATGTATTTCTCCCCTCTGCAGTGTTTGCTATCCTTTCTTCTCTTAACTAGCCCACTCCGCCCCTCCACCTCCCCTCTTCATTCCCGGCTACAAACCTACACCCGTTCCTCCAAGGGCTCCTCCCTCTTCTCAGATTGTAAGGACCAACCCCCCCCTCTCCCTTTTGCAATGTATACTCTCCCCTCGCCCTGCGTAACCCTCTCTATGAGTTTTGTTTTCTCTTCTCTTAAGATTCGCCTCGGCTCCTCCCTCCGCAGTCCCCCCTTACCCTCTCAGGCCCTGTCTGCCTCTCCCGTTTCCTTCAGCGGTTCATGTGCGTCCTTCTCGGACCCTGCCGGTCCCTCTCCGTTTTCTTACCTTGTCTCCCCGTCTCTCTTGTGTTCCTTTCCCTGGTCTCTCTTCATTTCTCTTTCCTGCCCCTCTCCCTCTTCTGCAGCCGCATCTCTCTCTTTTCTTACCCTGCCTGTCCATCTCACACCAGCAGTTCCCTTCTCCCCCTCCTCTCTCTCAATTCCGCTGTTGCTGTTTTCCCTTCTCTTATCCCGCCTGCCCCGCTCCCTCCTTCCTGCTGCTCATTCTCCACCCCCTGCAGACACAATCCCCCCTCCCTCCGATTATTCTGCCCACCCGTCTCTTACACCTGCAGCCGCTGATCCCTGTCTTCAACCATCCCACAGCTCTGTTCCCAGGCCCTGCCTGTCTCTTGTCTCTGCTGTCCTTGAAGGCGCTGTGACTGGTTCGTGCCTTATGCAGGAATAAAGCTCGGACTATGGTAGGTCTGGCAGAAAGTTTAACTACGTTGCAGAAATTGTAACGTTTCAAAACTTATTTTTGCATCATGTTTGCGTCTGATTTGTACAGAAAATTGTTTTTTCCCTCGAACCAGTATCTCAAAATAATTTTGTAACCGAAGAGCGCGCCCACATGAAAAGTCATGAGTGATGCAAGCTACACCACATTTCACATTCAAAGCAGAATTTGGCGAATTTGTAAATGGAAGTTTGAAATTTCGCAGGAGGGAAAAATATGCGATTTTTGACTACCTTTACTTAGACCATTTTTCACTATTACTCAAAATGTAAGCTCACTTTAAATCATGCCCCAACATAACAAGATGTTTGTTAACCCTCTGCCGTCAACGTCAGCCGCTCCATGCGATAAAAAATTAAAGCCTGCTGGACGGATAACATTTCAGTCAGCACGCTTGTGAGCGACAATCCACTGCCTCAGTTGCAAAGCACTTTGTATTAACGGGCTACTAGCAGTGAATGCAACGAGGCTGCGTGTTAATGCACTCGGGCACAAAAATAGGCAGTGGCTTGCCTGTGCATAGTCCACCGGACCAGACAATGCCGCTTGAAAGCATGAATAATTAACTGCTCTGGGCGAAGAGGCTTCATGCCTGTATAAAGCGCGGACCAATCACGGCGCAGCGCCGTCCTGGATGGGCAGCGGCAATAGGCTCGCCCTGTGTAGGGGGCGCTGTGGTCCCTATTCTTAGGGGCCACCTGGACACCGCTCCAGCGGTCCCCTACAGAGCAAGAGGCTGGACTCCTGAGAGCAACCCTGCTCGCAGTACAGCGTAAGCGCCACCCTGCCCCCCCCCTCTCCCCCCCAGGCACGAGGTATCTACCCCACAAAGTGTAAAATGCTGTCTACCCCTCTCCGTCCGGTCATCTTCTGCCCAATGTAGCGCTCCGAGGTAGACTAATTGCCACACAGTAACTATAACAACCAGCCTATCACTAACGCCCCATCCCCCACTCATGATTCCATTGTGTGTCCTATTAAATAATTTACACCACCAGCAGCTACTTGCAATACAGCAACAAGCATTTGCAATGCAATAGGTCTCGCAGTTACACGAGTTAAAGCTATTGGCATTGTAAATGACAATGCCAATAGGCATTGTTATTTGCAATGTCAATAGCTCAAACTCGTGTAAATGCGAGACCTAATGCATTGCAAATGCTTGTTATGGCAGCTGACATGGACTTTTTAGCCCGACCTATTGGTTCTACGTATCCACACTTATATCCTTTAACTTTAGATATATTGTACGCACTGCTGTGAATGCTGCTGAAAGGGTTTGAACTTCCACAAACATATCCTCTGAGGGGTGTGTCCAAATGTAGATTTTCTTCATAATGTATAGAAAATTGTAATTTTATTATAGAAACAAAAACTAGTATGATCCCCTTCCTTACTGCCCAACCTGACTTCATTTTTTTCCTTATAGTCTGCAGTTGATTCGGCTTAAATAGACCTTTGTGTGGATAACAGTTGATTGCTTGTCTGGTTCTTAGTACAACCTCTTAAAGCAATAAGGGTGACTCTATTGTTTGCCTACTGTTGTGCTATCAAAATCACAATAACATCTCGTTGTTGTATCTCGGTGTGCTGGAATAAAGATACATGTAATACTATTTGCTGTAGAATAAGTGATATAAGTGATATAATTGTGATTTCCTACTCAATCAGGAAGAAATCCAAATTATGAACTCACCTCAGTAACCTCTTCTCTTGAAGCTTTCTCATTGGCGAAATCTCTTAAGGTTGACAGATTTAGTCTACGTTCCTGCAACTGAGAATAAAGTTGTTTTATGTTTGGGAGAGACATATTATTATAGATTTGTTTCTACATAGTGCTTGCTGATACAGTATTGCATGCTTGAAGGGCTTTAAATAACTGGGCATATGCAAAATAAACTTCTGCCTATGAAGGTGAAAAAAGCTGCACTTTGTAAAGATGTGAAATTTGTCATCTTCTATGATGGCAGGTTCAAACAGAAAAATGTTTAGCAGAAAAAATGTGCCTGCAAATAAATTCTAGAATAGGTCGTCTAAAAGTTAGTTTTTGCAGAGTTTGTATGTTTTATAGTGTAATTTTACTGGATTCTTCTCCACACACAGTTTAATAAAAAATAATCTTCACTGTTTGTCACGTTTGCAAAGTTAATAAAACAAGCACTGGCAATGCCAAAGGGCTGGTTTAGAACTGATAGTGCCTTTCAATCTCTAGTAAGTTTAAGCACTTACTAACTCATTCCAAATGGACCCTGTCACTCATCTTCACACTCATTAATCCATTCATCCTCCCACTGACTAATTCTTGCATTTAACCACCCACCCAGATAGAATACACCCTCACTCAACAAGCAAATGCAAGATAAATTAAAAGAATATCATTAGAAATAAGAAACATTGTCACCATCTACACATGGCCGGTATATACTTGCAATAACAAAAGTTAAAAATGAAACAATGCAGTGGACGGCCATAACAGAATGCTATTTAGAATATTGAATGATTTTTTTTAAAGTTCCAACAAGGCAGTTGTATTTAGGAGAAAAGTGTCAGCTGTCTTGGAACTGAAAAACAATGATACACAATGCCTGTAGTGTTGCAGGAAGTTTGGGCAACACCACTGTTGTGCAAGGCACAGGGGGAAACGCAGGCAACCCTTGCATGCGTAAGGATAGTGAGCGCCAGACAAGTGAATAAATAGCCCGAGGCTGCGGGCATGGTCAGTTTGAAGAGCACCAACAATACCCCTGAGTGTGTGGTCTCTTATTGAACTGCTGGGCCTTGCACACCCACACTACACTGGAGACAAGATACCCATGCTTCCCACGTGTGCCCCCCTCCCTCTCACTGGCCCACGGACTGAAGACCGCTGTGCCATCCAACCGGTGGACTGCGGTTACCGCTGCCTACGGCAGGCTGCCTCACTCCTGCCGGCCGCATCGTTGACCACATATGGTGGTCAATGTACGAGCGCAGGACAGCGTAAGGCAGACTTGATCATAGCAGGCTGGGTTGCATCTTCAGCGACGGTGCTGCGGTGTATAGCCTCTGTCAGCCTGCCTCTCTCTCCTTGTGGATCGGCACTGACTTGAAGCTTCTCAGCCTGGGTCCACTGGCCCTGCAAACCCATGGCCTCTGCCCCAAAGAGGTTAGTGGCACCGCCATCCTGGTTTTTGCTGCTGCAATGAAGGCCATCTGTGGTCCCCTGTGCCCATGTGCTCCGTGTATGTGTGAGTAGCCTGCCACGTGCCTTGCCTGGATCCTCGGCCCTCCTCATCCTTGTGTGCTCTGAGGCCTGCCAACCTGCCTCACTCCAGCACGTGGCTCCTGTACTCTCCCTCCTGCTGCCCTCCCTGGGGTCTGTTGGACTTCATCGCTAGCACCTGTGGTCCATTTCCTTTGTGGTAATTACCATTACCGGTCCCATGGTTCTGGAACCTTTCACTGTTACAGGACCTCCACCCTCTCAGGCTGCTCGCTGGAAGGCATGGGTTGAGCGGCTAGAGAACTACTTTGAAGCTGTTGAGATACCTGCAGGCTGCAGGCGCCCCATGCTCCTGCACCTGGGTGGCACTGACACCCACAAGAGCTCCAAGACCATTATTGAGGCCGGTCCTCCACATAACTATGCCACCCTGAAAGATGCAATCACAGCACACTTTGTACCGCATGCCAACCCCAACTATGAGAGGTTCCTACTGCGTCAAGCATTGCAGAAGCCAGATGAATCGGTGGATGACCTATAAACAAACAAATATTAAGGCTTTAGTCTAGTATTAACTCTATCTCTTAAGGTATCACCTCACAAAAGCCTTTCAAATCTCAACCAACCTTTAGTTTTGGTGTTGTTTTGTTTTAATTTAGATTGTCTTTAGTTTTGTTGTTGTTTTGTTTCATTTAGATTATCCATAGAGGCTCCTTAATCAAACTTTTCAAAACTGTAGTGAGTATGATCTCAACATCAAACCCACAAGCAAATTTGTACGGGGTTAGCTTCCCCCAAGTCTTCTCTGGTAGAACCCTGTCAACGGTATGTATAAGTTGAACAAAAACACTGGTTACCTTTGTTTCCAGCACGATGTTGCGACTGAGCTCAGCGCGTAGTAAAATCAAGTTTGTTAATGCGTTTCTCCTTTTCTTGTTGTTCTGTTTTCCATCTATGTGAAATACTAATGAGGAATATTCTTTGAAGTGAGGTTGAAGCATGAGGATCAAAAGAGCTGGCAAGACAGAGTCCTGGAAGACGGGAAACAGGTAAGTGGCAGGCAAAGAGACTAAACGAAGGGGAAGAGTATGGATGGTCTTTATATAAGAATTTAGAACGTTCATAAAGGTCACATTCTAATTGTTTGTAACAAGGAACAGGGACAGATAATTAACTTCGAATGTTCACAAAGGTCACATTATAGTTGCTTATAGTAAGGAACAGGTGCAGATGATTAATTTAATGAGGGCTGTCTTCCAGAAGGTTCACGTTGAGGTCATTTATGGCAGTTGCTTGATGCAGATTCTGGTGGATTTTCTGGATGTTTCCGTGGCGCCTGAAATCTGACCTTGATTTGCATGTAAAAACATTTGAAAAAGCTACTAAGCCTTTTCAAACAAACCTGGGAACACTAGCTGCAGCTAGCTATTACCAACATCATGTAATATGGCAGTCTTACATGTCATGGTTTGGTGGAGTAGAGGGCTTGAAATCATCTTACCAGCCGGGGGCATGAACTGAGGAGGCCGGTTCCCAGGAATGCTCTGAAGGTTTATAACCCTTCCAATTGATAAGGTAATATAGTTTTTCCTGAGATCGTTTAGAGTCCAGGATACAGTAAACTGGGAAACAGCCATTACAATGCGGCTGTTTCCCCGCAATGCCATTACATTGCAAGCGTAACAACGCATGCGATGTAACAACGCACAGCCATTACTACGCATGTTTTTACATCGCATGCACTGTTACAATGCATGCGATGTAATGTCGATCCACCTCCTTGTGAGGAAACAGAGGCTCTTCCGTTTCCTCACAACGACATGCACCTCCCCTCGACGTGAAGCAGGAAGCAGGAACCAGGAGCAGAGACGGCGACGCTGGAGAGGAACCACAAGGAAAGAAAGGTAAGGGTGATTGTGCTTGGGGTGGGAGTAGTATGGGTAGTGGTTTAGGGTAGTGTTGTAGTGTTTTAGGTTTTAGGGTAGTGTAGGGGTGGGAGTAGTGTGGGTAGTGGTTTAGGGTGGTGTTGTAGTGTCATAGTGTTTTAGGGTTTAGGGTAGTTTAGTGGTGTTTGGGTAGTGTAGGGGGTTGTGCTAGGGGTAGTGTTGTAGTGCTTGTGTTGTGTAGTGGTTTAGTGTAGTGTTGTAGTGTAGTGTTTTAGGGTTTAGGGTCGTGTTGTAGTGTGTGTAGTGTTTTAGTGTTTAGGGTAGTGTTGTAGTGTTTGTGTAGTGTTTTAGGTTTAGGGCAGTGTTGTAGTGTTTGTGTAGTGTTTTAGGTTTTAGGGTAGTGTTGTAGTGTTTGAGTAGTGTAGTGTTTTAGGGTTTAGGGTAGTGTGGTGTTTGTGTACTATAGTGTTTTAGGGTTTAGGGTAGTGTTGTAGTGTTTGTGTAGTGTAGTATTTTAGGGTTTAGGGTAGTGTTGTAGTGTTTGTGTAGTGTAGTGTAGTGTTTTAGGGTTTAGGGTAGTGTTGTAGTGTTTGTGTAGTGTAGTGTTTTAGGGTTTAGGTTAGTGTTGTAGTGTTTGTGTAGTGTTTTAGGGTTTAGGGTAGAGTTGTAGTGTTTGTGTAGTGTAGTGGTTTAGGGTAGTGTTGTAGTGTTTGGGTAGTGTTTTAGGGTTTAGGGTAGTTTTGTAGTGTTTGGGTAGTGTTTTAGGGTTTAGGCTAGTGTTGTAGTGTTTGTGTAGTGTAGTGTTTTAGGGTTTAGGGTCGTGTTGTAGTGTTTGTGTAGTGTAGTGTTTTAGGGTAGTGTTGTAGTGTTTGTGTAGTTTAGTGTTTTAGGGTTTAGTGTAATGTTGTAGTGTAGTGATTTAGGGTAGTGTTGGGGGGTTGTGTAGGGTAGTGTAGTGTTATTGTAGGGGGAGGACTGGGGGTCAGGGGAGGGTTGTGCAGGGGTAGTGTTGAGTCACTTACCTTGCAAACTTAAACCACTAGTATAGCTTTACCACGCATGCCTTTGCGTTGTAATGGCACCTGTGGTAAAAGCATACTCGTGGTAAAAGGCTGCGATGTAATGACATGCCATTGTCATTGACATTGCGTAGTAATACCAGCGTTGTAATGGCACGCGTGGTATTGGTATGCGATGTAATGACATACATTCAATTCATGCTCTTGTTGGCCATTAATCAGAACGGGCGGGGTGGGGTATCTTTTTGTCTGGCGTGGTGGTATGGCTTGATCAGTGAAACAAGAAGCACTGAGTGGATAGTGAATTCTGGGGGAAGCCGTAGCATGACAGTGGCTGAATTAATTATCTTGGTAATGTCATAAGGACCTATAAACTGTGGTCGTAGTTTCCTTGGGCCTTCTAGTTGTAGGTGCTGTGCTGATAACCATATCCTGTCTCCTTCCTTGTATATAGGTCCTGGGGTTCTATGCTTCGATATGAAAAACAATTGATTCCGTAGGGTATCTGATACTAAATTAATTAGCTTCTAATTCAACTCAGGCTAGCCCCCCATTTGGTTAGTTATCTCCAAAAATAAATTTATACAAATTGATATATATAATGAATCAATGACACCAGAGGTGGTTAAAGAATCCTGAGGTATATTAACATTCATATACCATAAGTGCTTACACTTGCCCAAAGGCCATTACATTCATATATACAATGAATGAGCAAACAAAAATCAGTACGTAATATACAATGTCACATAAATAAACATTTACATACACATGACAGTACATGTGTAACATAACAGTACAAAAGATTTTTGCAATGGTGGTGTCCAGGAGTTTGTTCAAAGTGATTCAAGTCTATGTCCTTATTGCTAGGTTATGGGGTATGCTAGATCACAATATGGAGCACCAGTAAAGATCGTCGAAGTTTTGACCCAGTTATGTCATGTGCTCATGTTAGGCATCACTGTGGGCCTTCATCAGGACAAAAGAATATGAAAGTATGGCCTTAAATGAAAAGGCATATAGTTCGAATCCAATGTGATTTTCTTAATATGGCCGCTCCAGAAATAGGGGCTGTGTAATCAATTACCTGGGCACCAGGTTGGTTGTCCAAATATGAGTACGAGAAAGGGCGTCTTGTTGCCCATGTGCATGGGTTTGGTCAAAATTCCTACAATCCCTGAGATCCAAGAAGGATTAACGATTGCACACAAAGGTTCGTTGGCTAGGAGCACGGTTCAATCACGCGTTGTTCCTTCGAAACACAAAGCTTGTCATCTTGTGCCTTCATGACCGATTTGGCTTTTGCTAAACTTGTCCTAGCGTGTTTTTGAATCTCATGCAGTTGTTCTAATCTTTCTGTGACTGAAGGTAGCATGGTAGAAACTCCTGATATATCAATGGGAAGGGCCCAAGGATGGTGTCCTAACATGAATAAGATGGGAGTATAGTTTTTGGCTAAGTGGGCATTGTTATTATAAGTAAATTCAGCTTGGGGTAAGGCCTGATCCCATTGTCCTGTGTACTGGGATAGTAAGCATCTTAGTGAAGTTTCTATAGACTGGGTGGGTGGAAGGCATATGACAAGGCTACCTCTATTCCTAACTTATCACAGAGTGCTCTCCAAAATCTAGATGTGAACTGAACTCAGTGATCTGAGATGATTTTAGTCAGTAGACCATGCAGTCTTACGATATGATCAATATATATTTGACTACATTTTGCGGCGATAGGTATCTTCTTGAGGGGGATGAAATGTGCCAGTTTTTATAACAATTCAACAACTACTAAAATGATTGTGAAGGTATTCATTGCTGAAGGTTTAGTAATGAAATCCATACTAATGGTGTGCCAAGGAAACGGGCTGTAATAAGCCTGCAAGTGCAGTGTGAGTGTTTTGTGCACAAGTTGGGCAACTAGATACGCATTCTTGTATATCCTTCTGCATGTTTTTCCACCAGAAGGTTTTTTGACAATTCCTTAGGGTTTTCATTATACCTGGAGGCCCTGCTAATGTTGTGTTGTGATTCCATTGAATTACCTGACGTCTTAATTCTATAGTAGAGATGTACAGTTTCTTAGCGTGAAGGAACAGCTAGCTAGCTAGCACCTGTGGTCCATTTCCTTTGTGGTAATTACCATTACCGGTCCCATGGTTCTGGAACCTTTTACTGTTACAGGACCTCCACCCTCTCAGGCTGCTCGCTGGAAGGCATGGGTTGAGCGGCTAGAGAACTACTTTGAAGCTGTTGAGATACCTGCAGGCTGCAGGCGCCCCATGCTCCTGCACCTGGGTGGCACTGACACCCACAAGAGCTCCAAGACCATTATTGAGGCCGGTCCTCCACATAACTATGCCACCCTGAAAGATGCAAACACAGCACACTTTGTACCGCATGCCAACTCCAACTATGAGAGGTTCCTACTGCGTCAAGCATTGCAGAAGCCAGATGAATCGGTGGATGACCTATAAACAAACAAATATTAAGGCTTTAGTCTAGTATTAACTCCATCTCTTAAGGTATCACCTCACAAAAGCCTTTCAAATCTCAACCAACCTTTAGTTTTGGTGTTGTTTTGTTTTAATTTAGATTGTCTTTAGTTTTGTTGTTGTTTTGTTTCATTTAGATTATCCATAGAGGCTCCTTAATCAAACTTTTCAAAACTGTAGTGAGTATGATCTCAACATCAAACCCACAAGCAAATTTGGACGGGGTTAGCTTCCCCCAAGTCTTCTCTGGCAGAACCCTGTCAACAGTATGTATAAGTTGAACAAAAACACTGGTTACCTTTGTTTCCAGCACGATGTTGCGACTGAGCTCAGCGCGTAGTAAAATCAAGTTTGTTAATGCGTCTCTCCTTTTCTTGTTGTTCTGTTTTCCATCTATGTGAAATACTAATGAGGAATATTCTTTGAAGTGAGGTTGAAGCATGAGGATCAAAAGAGCTGGCAAGACAGAGTCCTGGAAGACGGGAAACAGGTAAGTGGCAGGCAAAGAGACTAAACGAAGGGGAAGATTATGGATGGTCTTTATATAAGAATTTAGAACGTTCATAAAGGTCACATTCTAATTGTTTGTAACAAGGAACAGGGACAGATAATTAACTTCGAATGTTCACAAAGGTCACATTATAGTTGCTTATAGTAAGGAACAGGTGCAGATGATTAATTTAATGAGGGCTGTCTTCCAGAGGGTTCACGTTGAGGTCATTTATGGCAGTTGCTTGATGCAGATTCTGGTGGATTTTCTGGATGTTTCCGTGGCGCCTGAAATCTGACCTTGATTTGCATGTAAAAACATTTGAAAAAGCTACTAAGCTTTTTCAAACAAACCTGGGAACACTCGCTGCAGCTAGCTATTACCAACATCATGTAATATGGCAGTCTTACATGTCATGGTTTGGTGGAGTAGAGGGCTTGAAATCATCTTACCAGCCGGGGGCATGAACTGAGGAGGCCGGTTCCCAGGAATGCTCTGAAGGTTTATAACCCTTCCAATTGATAAGGTAATATAGTTTTTCCTGAGATCGTTTAGAGTCCAGGATACAGTAAACTGGGAAACAGCCATTACAATGCGGCTGTTTCCCCGCAATGCCATTACATTGCAAGCGTAACAACGCATGCGATGTAACAACGCACAGCCATTACTAGGCGTGTTTTTACATTGCATGCACTGTTACAATGCATGCGATGTAATGCCGATCCACCTCCTTGTGAGGAAACAGAGGCTCTTCCGTTTCCTCACAACGACATGCACCTCCCCTCGACGTGAAGCAGGAAGCAGGAACCAGGAGCAGAGACGGCGACGCTGGAGAGGAACCACAAGGAAAGAGAGGTAAGGGTGATTGTGCTTGGGGTGGGAGTAGTATGGGTAGTGGTTTAGGGTAGTGTTGTAGTGTTTTAGGTTTTAGGGTAGTGTAGGGGTGGGAGTAGTGTGGGTAGTGGTTTAGGGTAGTGTTGTAGTGTCATAGTGTTTTAGGGTTTAGGGTAGTTTAGTGGTATTTGGGTAGTGTAGGGGGTTGTGCTAGGGGTAGTGTTGTAGTGCTTGTGTTGTGTAGTGGTTTAGTGTAGTGTTGTAGTGTAGTGTTTTAGGGTTTAGGGTCGTGTTGTAGTGTGTGTAGTGTTTTAGTGTTTAGGGTAGTGTTGTAGTGTTTGTGTAGTGTTTTAGGGTTTAGGGCAGTGTTGTAGTGTTTGTGTAGTGTTTTCGGTTTTAGGGTAGTGTTGTAGTGTTTGAGTAGTGTAGTGTTTTAGGGTTTAGGGTAGTGTGGTGTTTGTGTACTATAGTGTTTTAGGGTTTAGGGTAGTGTTGTAGTGTTTGTGTAGTGTAGTATTTTAGGGTTTAGGGTAGTGTTGTAGTGTTTGTGTAGTGTAGTGTAGTGTTTTAGGGTTTAGGGTAGTGTTGTAGTGTTTGTGTAGTGTAGTGTTTTAGGGTTTAGGTTAGTGTTGTAGTGTTTGTGTAGTGTTTTAGGGTTTAGGGTAGAGTTGTAGTGTTTGTGTAGTGTAGTGGTTTAGGGTAGTGTTGTAGTGTTTGGGTAGTGTTTTAGGGTTTAGGGTAGTTTTGTAGTGTTTGGGTAGTGTAGTGTTTTAGGGTTTAGGGTAGTGTTGTAGTGTTTGTGTAGTGTAGTGTTTTAGGGTTTAGGGTCGTGTTGTAGTGTTTGTGTAGTGTAGTGTTTTAGGGTAGTGTTGTAGTGTTTGTGTAGTTTAGTGTTTTAGGGTTTAGTGTAATGTTGTAGTGTAGTGATTTAGGGTAGTGTTGGGGGGTTGTGTAGGGTAGTGTAGTGTTATTGTAGGGGGAGGACTGGGGGTCAAGGGAGGGTTGTGCAGGGGTAGTGTTGAGTCACTTACCTTGCAAACTTAAACCACTAGTATAGCTTTACCACGCATGCCTTTGCGTTGTAATGGCACCTGTGGTAAAAGCATACTCGTGGTAAAAGGCTGCGATGTAATGACATGCCATTGTCATTGACATCGCGTAGTAATACCAGCGTTGTAATGGCACGCGTGGTATTGGTATGCGATGTAATGACATACATTCAATTCATGCTCTTGTTGGCCATTAATCAGAACGGGCGGGGTGGGGTATCTTTTTGTCTGGCGTGGTGGTATGGCTTGATCAGTGAAACAAGAAGCACTGAGTGGATAGTGAATTCTGGGGGAAGCCGTAGCATGACAGTGACTGAATTAATTATCTTGGTAATGTCATAAGGACCTATAAACTGTGGTCGTAGTTTCCTTGGGCCTTCTAGTTGTAGGTGCTGTGCTGATAACCATATCCTGTCTCCTTCCTTGTATATAGGTCCTGGGGTTCTATGCTTCGATATGAAAAACAATTGATTCTGTAGGGTATCTGATACTAAATCAATTAGCTTCTAATTCAACTCAGGCTAGCCCCCCATTTGGTTAGTTATCTCCAAAAATAAATTTATACAAATTGATATATATAATGAATCAATGACACCAGAGGTGGTTAAAGAATCCTGAGGTATATTAACATTCATATACCATAAGTGCTTACACTTGCCCAAAGGCCATTACATTCATATATACAATGAATGAGCAAACAAAAATCAGTACGTAATATACAATGTCACATAAATAAACATTTACATACACATGACAGTACATGTGTAACATAACAGTACAAAAGATTTTTGCAATGGTGGTGTCCAGGAGTTTGTTCAAAGTGATTCAAGTCTATGTCCTTATTGCTAGGTTATGGGGGTATGCTAGATCTCAATATGGAGCACCAGTAAAGATCGTCGAAGTTTTGACCCAGTTATGTCATGTGCTCATGTTAGGCATCACTGTGGGCCTTCATCAGGACAAAAGAATATGAAAGTATGGCCTTAAATGAAAAGGCATATAGTTCGAATCCAATGTGATTTTCTTAATATGGCCGCTCCAGAAATAGGGGCTGTGTAATCAATTACCTGGGCACCAGGTTGGTTGTCCAAATATGAGTACGAGAAAGGGCGTCTTGTTGCCCATGTTCATGGGTTTGGTCAAAATTCCTACAATCCCTGAGATCCAAGAAGGATTAACGATTGCACACAAAGGTTCGTTGGCTAGGAGCACGGTTCAATCACGCGTTGCTCCTTCGAAACACAAAGCTTGTCATCTTGTGCCTTCATGACCGATTTGGCTTTTGCTAAACTTGTCCTAGCGTGTTTTTGAATCTCATGCAGTTGTTCTAATCTTTCTGTGACTGAAGGTAGCATGGTAGAAACTCCTGATATATCAATGGGAAGGGCCCAAGGATGTTGTCCTAACATGAATAAGATGGGAGTATAGTTTTTGGCTAAGTGGGCATTGTTATTATAAGTAAATTCAGCTTGGGGTAAGGCCTGATCCCATTGTCCTGTGTACTGGGATAGTAAGCATCTTAGTGAAGTTTCTATAGACTGGGTGGGTGGAAGGCATATGACAAGGCTACCTCTATTCCTAACTTATCACAGAGTGCTCTCCAAAATTTAGATGTGAACTGAACTCAGTGATCTTAGATGATTTTAGTCAGTAGACCATGCAGTCTTACGATATGATCAATATATATTTGACTACATTTTGCGGCGATAGGTATCTTCTTGAGGGGGATGAAATGTGCCAGGTTTTATAACAATTCAACAACTACTAAAATGATTGTGAAGGTATTCATTGCTGAAGGTTTAGTAATGAAATCCATACTAATGGTGTGCCAAGGAAACGGGGGGTATAGGCAGTGGCTGTAATAAGCCTGCAAGTGCAGTGTGAGTGTTTTGTGCACAAGTTGGGCAACTAGATACGCATTCTTGTATATCCTTCTGCATGTTTTTCCACCAGAAGGTTTTTTGACAATTCCTTAGGGTTTTCATTATACCTGGAGGCCCTGCTAATGCTGTGTTGTGATTCCATTTAATTACCTGACGTCTTAATTCTATAGTAGGGATGTACAGTTTCTTAGCGTGAAGGAACAGCTTGTCTGTGATAGTATGGTTAGGTGTTTTGATCCATTCTTTGCCCTTTAGTTATTATATTCTTCATGTAAGGCCGCTATAAACGTGTCACCCTCGCTGACTGAGACTATCTTTTTCGGTGGAATGATAGTAGGGGAGTCTGATGTGGAATGGGAAATGTGAGCATACCCCAGTCTAGAAAGAACATCAGACTGTAACAGCTTGGTCATTATGCGATAAGTGATGATGAAATCAAACCCACTGAACAAATGTAGGTGAGGCTCCATTCAGTGAACACCAGTTTGATAGCCAGAAGTTCTCTTTCAGCCACTGTAATGTTTTGTATCCGCTGGTAGACGTTTTTTGGAATAAGAGGCTATGGGATGCATGTGGCCAGTTCTTGGGTTCTTTTGAGATAAAATCCTCCTACTGGTACCTGCAAAGCATCAGCTTTGACGTAATAAGGCTGGTCTGGATTGGGATGCTAAAGAATGGGTGCAGTGGTGAATTTAGATTTTAACTGTTGCAATGCCTGATTGGCTTCTGTAAACCACACACATGATTGCCCCTTTTTTAGAAGCTGTATTTTGGGCGCTGTAAGAAAGTTTCCCTTTTTCCATGGTTGCCCCCCACTTTTTGCTTGACATCTGATGCAACTTAACTAGATGGGCCCTGCCAATCAGGTTCCCAAACCGTGTGTTCTTTCCAAAAAATGTACCTTTATACCCACAATTGGCACATCTCTGGTCACAGGTAAGTCCCTTGTAAAAGGTACAATGGGAACCAAGGGCATTGTGACTAGGGAAGGCCTCTAAGGGCTGCAGCACCTATTATGCAACCCTTAGAGGCCCTGCACCTGAACACCCACACACTGCCATTGCAGGCTGCGCATTTTGGTGCAGAGAAAAGGGAAGAGTCGACATGGCACACATCCCTGTGTGCCATGCCTGCAGCTCACTGCCTGGGGCCTAGGTAAGTCACCCCTTTAGCAGGGTGCCCTGGCCCAAGTGAGGGTACAGTGGTTTGACCCCTGTATCCCTACAGTGTCTAAATCCATTCTTAGACATTGTAAGTGCAGTAAAGCATTAAAGAGTACATGGTCTGGGAGTTGGTCATTACAAACTCCACACCTCCATAATGGCTTTACTGAAACCTGGGAAGTTTGGTTGCAAACGTCTGAGCAGATTAAGCCCACACTGATGCCATTGTCGGATTTAATGTAAAATGCACTCAGAGGGCATCTTAGAGCTGCCCCGTGAAAAACGGCCAGCCCTGGTGTGGTTACTGAATGGCTTCCCGCCTATTGCCACCACCGGCTATGTTTCTGGACCAGCGAGTAGAGGGCCTCCGCTCTCTGCGTCCAGAAACAAAGCCCATATGGGCAGAGGTGTCATGTCTCCTCCCCCAGGATGGGCTGGGTCCACAAAGGGGAAGCTTCAAAGGCCTGCCGCCTTTGTAAGCTGTCTCTGCCTTTTGCTGCCCCCAGCAACTGCCTCCCATTGGTTCTGACCCCCACTTTGGGTGGGAGAATCATCAGGATAACCAAGTTGGGAGGTGAGGATCGCCCATCTTTGCCAACCCACACTCAGGTGGGGGAGGCAAGGTGAAGCACACATCTCAGTCCCCTCCATTTTGAAGATGAGGGGACCCAGCCAAATAGGGAGAGGCTCATGCCCCCTCCCACTGGAGGGTGGCATCATAGGTGGTGTACCTACCTTAAGGAAGAGATCCATTGGTGCCTACCAGCACACCCCTTTAACGCCCCTAAATGTAGTATTTAGGGGCAATTCTGAACCTTACCTCCTTAGATTCAAGGAAGAAAGAAAAAGGACTTGCTGACTGAGGAAGAAGAGGACCCGACTGCTTTGGCACCAGGCCTATCGGTCCGTCCCAACTCCGACCAGACTACAGCGGAAACCCCAGTGTGCCCAGCAGTCAGCAATCCCCCAGAACCCAGATGACCTGCCCTGCACCCATCTCAAAGACTCTGTTTCCCGGGAGCATCGGATTAGCTCAACAAAGACTCACCCACAGAATCCAGATCCAGGCGGCTCGGGATTTGGCACCCGACATCCACGGCCCAAATCTTAGTGGCCCAACACCACGGGGAGGTCTCCCTAGCAATCCTGACTTAGGATCTGGTGATCCTCGACCTCCCTCATGCTTCAAGTCGATGCCTGCAGCTTCAACCTGAAGGGTCCCCCAGACCGGAACTGGAGCTGGTAAGAAGACCTGACACCTGTGCACCCGACACCCCACGGCCTTGGGTGGCCCAAGTCATGGTGTTCAGGCACCCCCCAAGATCCCAACTTAACTCTTCAGCTGGTGGTCGCCTTCAGAAAGCCTCCATGACCGAGCCTGCAGCATCTTTTCTGAACCAGAGATCTTCATTGAGAATCACAGGGCTCCCGATGTCTTCTTGGCACTGTGCACCCGGCCGCCCCTGCGGCACTGGTGGTACAGCTCCTGTGCTGGTTGTTGGCCCCAGTAGTGCTGATCTTAACCCCAGAAAATATGCTCCCACAACAGAGTAGCCTGTTTGTAAGAAGCCCCTGATCGAAGGCCCTCTTATCCCTATTGGCTAACATTGAGCCCTGCACTCCGCACCTGGTCGCCCTAGTGCAGCTGGTGGTGCAATTTGAGTGCCTAACTGGACGTTGAGGAACCCTGGTCCTAACCCCCAAAACTCATACTTGTAAGTCGTTTACTTACCTATAAATCGTTAACACTCTTTTTCCCATAGGAACCAATGTTACGAATTTTCTGTTCATAAAAATGCCAGTGTTAACCTACATTTTGTATGAGAGAAAAGTAACTGTACCTTAAACTTGAAAAAGTCTTACTTACCTTGGTTTTTAGGACCCAGGGACTGATAGCTAGGCATATCACCGTGAGTAGTCGATGTCATCGAAAAGTAATGCAAAAGTAATCACATGTAATTTCTATGTAATTGAAACTGTTTCTAAAGCATATACACACCTATAACGATTGCAAATCCTTCCAAATTGCATTGCCTTGTAAAGCTTTACAATTGCAAGTACATTTTACCTACCTGTAACAAGTCCTGCTTGGTTCTAAAAATAAAACATAAGTATACCTTTTTTATACTAATTGGTCTGGATTCTGTCTCTGAGTGTGTGTAATCAGTCCTTGATTGAGTGAATACAATAAATGTTTAACACACCCTCCTGATAAGCCTAACTGCTCGACCCCACTATCACAGAGAGTGCTGTTAGTGATTACCTAATTTAGCCTCTGCTATACCTCTGTGGATCCTCCGGAATCTGTGCACACTATACCTTACTTTGGTATAGTATATACAGAGCCAGCTTCCTATAGGTGCCACTATCTCTGAAAAGTACAGGATGAAACAACAAGAAAAAGCGGAGAAGCCAAGTATCTATTGAATTTCCTTGACATTTGTTGGAGTTGGCCAATTGGTAATTGCTTCTAACTTTTTGCGGTCCATTGTGATACCTGTTGGAGATAAGTGATACCACAGAAACTCCACTGACTATACATGGAAGGACGATTTGTCTAATTTAGCAAAGAGAACATTTTTCCTAAGGCGCTGCAAAATGGCGCGTACATGCTGTACATGTTCTTGTTCTGTGTTTGAGTAAATCAGAATGTCGTTGCTGTAGACCACTGCACAAACATCCACATATTCCCTCAAGACTTCGTTAATGAAACATTGAAATGCTGCCAGAGAATTACATAGCCCGAAGGGCATAACAGTATGGTCAAACAGCCCGAACTTAGTCCTGAAGGAGCTTTTCCATTCATCGCCTTCTCGTACACGGATTAAGTGGTAAGCTCCCCGTAAATCTAGTGTCATGTAAATGGTGAAATTTCCGACCTGATCAAGTGGTACTGAAATTAATGGGAGAGGATAGCGGTTCTAAATAGTCACCTTATTCACCGCCCTATAATCTACACAATCACTCAACTCCCCATTCTTCTTGGGTACAAAGGAGAGTGGGGAAGACACAGGTGACATGGAGTGGTGTATGAAGCCTATCTCTAGTACTTCATCCAGATATTTGCGTAGATATTGAGTTTCTGGTTCTTTCAACACATAAACTCTACTGCAGGGCAGCGTTGCTCCTGGGAGCAGATCTATACGGCAATCAAAGGATCTGTGTGGGGGCAGTTGGGTGGCTTTCACAGGGTAAAAAACATCTTGAAAGTTCTGGTATTTATTGGGCCATTTGAGGATTTCTGTTCCTTGGACTAAGGCACAATGCAGAGGTATTCTCACCTCTGGAGCCTCTTGGTAGCAGGCAGTAGTGCAGAATGGTGAATCTAAAGTTAAAGTGTGGTGTACCCAATCGATTTTTGGATTATGGTGTTCTAGCTAGGGTACTCCCAAAATTATTCCAATGGTGGGAGTGTCTATTAGATCAAAGAAAAGTCGTTCAGCATGCCCTTTATTGCACACTAAGGTTAGAGCCTCTGTCTGAAAACAAATTAGTCCAGAAGACAACTCTGAACCATTTACTGCTCGCACACGCTCCAGTTTTTCTTTGGGAAGTTTTGTGAGCCAGAGCTTGGCAGCTAGGGTCAGATCTAAGAAATTGCCTGTGGCCCCTAACTCAATAAATTTGGATATTATGTGGCTCCGCTGTAGTTGTAGGATTACTGTGACTTGGATAGTCAGATGCTGCAGAATGTATGTTCCTACATTGGTCAGATATTGTGAGATCTGTACAGCTTCTCTCGATGAGACAATCTCCCTTATGGTCGAGAGCCTTAGTTTCACTGTTCTTGATCGACCTCTACACTAGCCACAGCTTTAGTCTTTTCTGGTTTGCGCACCATTCCTTAGCAAAATGACCAGTTTTGCCACAATAAAGACATAGGATTTATTTGTAGCGATGTTCCTTTTCCTCATTAGATAGTGGACCCTTCATACCTCCTATCTGCATAAGTTCAGAATCAAGTCCTTCTTCTCGGTTTTGAGAATAATTACTCTGGTGTCACTGCAAGATTGGTCACCCTTTCACTCGCCCAATCGGTGATCTAGCTTAACTACAAGATCAATAAATTCTGCACAATCAATGGGCAGATCAGCGATGTGTGAGAGGGAATCTTTAAGGTCATCTCTTAACCCTAATTAGAATAAGGATATTCTTTTCTCATCTGGCCAGCATATTTCGCCACCAGTCGATTGAAAGTAGTGATATAAGTCAGCAGGCCCTTAGTACCTTGTTGTAGGATTAATAGCTCATTGTCATTTGCTTGGATAAAAACACATTTTGCAAATAACTTAGTCATGGCAGACTTAAAAGCAGAATAGTTGTACAAAAGAGGATTGTTTGTTTCTATTAAAAGAATTGCCCAGTTAACGGATACAGCTCCCAAATAAGAAATTACAAACACTTCTTTTGCAGCGTCATTTGGGAATGCCTGAGGTTTGCATAGGAAATGTAATTGCCATTGACTCATAAATGCTGTAAATTTAGTACTGTCACCATGAAAGCATTCTGGAGCTGCTAAGGGCACAGCACTGGGTGTAGAGACTGATACATGCAAATTCTGGTCAGTAGTAAATGCCCCTCTCTGAAATGGTTCTCCAAACACGGGCCAGGTCAAAACTGGGCGACAATCCTTGGGTTTTGTATTCCTCCAATGTGTGAAATGTGTCCTTTCTTGTTGCAACTCTTCCTTAAGTGTTGCTTTTTCTGCTTTTAATCTATTCAGATCTAGTTGTAACTGCTACATTAACTCAGACAGATTGTTAGCCTCATTGAGGTTCCCTGATAAGGCACATTCTAGATCGTCCGTGAATATTTGGGCTTGATTGGTCATGCTGCCGTCCGAAAGAAATGTTAGGTGTGTGGCTTAGCCTTCTGTCATAAGCCACCTACCTGGATCCCAGATGATTCCAATGGGGCGACAACGCTAGTTTCTTAATCCTCCCGAAACTTGCCCTCTGTTTACAGGAGGAGACTCTGCTCTGGAGGCAAATCCCAGGGTGAAGGGGGTTGGAATGGAGAGAGCCTGTTGAGTCAAAGATGCTGTGGCTCATCTATTCAACAGCAACACTGCAGCAGGCATTCACACCAGTCTAATGAATGGTACCGACAGATATGGTATCCATAAACAAAGAAATAATAAGGCCTAGTATTAACTCTATCTATTAAGGTATCACCTCACAAAAGATTTTCTAATCCCAAACAACCTTTAGTCTTGTTGTTGCTTTGTTATCATTTAGATTGTCCGTACAAACTCCTTCATCAAAATTTTCAAAACGGTCGTGAGCATGATTTCAGCATCAAACCCACAAGCAAATTTGGACAGGGTTAGCTTGACCTAAGTCCTCTCTGGCAGAGCCCTGTCAACAGTATGTACAAGTTGAACAAAAACACTGGTTACCTTTGTTTGCAGCTCGATGTTGGGACTGAGCTCAGCACGTAGTAAAATCAAGTCTGTTAATGCGTCCCTCCTATTCTTCTTGTTCTTTTTTCCATCTGGGTGTGAGACTAATGCGGAAAGTTCTTTGCAGTGAAGTCAAAGCGGGAGAATCAAGATAGCTGGCAAGACAGAGTCCTGGAAGCCGGGAAACATTTAAGTGGCAGGCAAAGAGGCTAAGCGAAGGGGAGGAGTATGGACAGTCTTTAAATAAGACTGCTTGAGGAGGCATGGCCAATATGGTGGCAGGGTAAGGCACTTTTCCTCGTCCCTCCTGCCCGCTGCCGACTCAATACTATAGCACTGGCCTGTCCTGCGAGAGAAGGTGGCATCCGTAGATGGCCCCCGCCTGGACATCGGAAGACCCAGGAATACGTGGCGGGGGCCCCGATTGCTGCACGAGGAGTGCCACGTGGAGCTCCGGGCACTAAACAAGCCTGGAGGTGAGGCCGGTTGTCCCGGCGGGGCCTGTAGTGCGTTCCACAGAAATCATCTGCCCGGGATATGGGTGGCGAGATGGCTTGCCAGGAGTCAGTGGCTGGAAGACCATCAAACGCCGGACGACCCCGTGAGTGAGGTCAGCAGTTCTGACGGAGCTTGCGGAGGGGTTCACAGCGATCAGCCTGGCTGGTGCCCAGGCAGCAGAGAGGCCTGGCGGGGTCTGATGGCTGGCAGATGCCAAACTGAGACCAGGAGGGCAAGGATCAAGGCAGGGGACAGCATCAGTGGCTGCCTGGAGCTAGTGTACTGTAAACCGGGGACTGGGCTGGTTCTCGCCCTGCGGCTGGCTAGTGCCAGCTGGTGTGCGGCACCTGCCCCTCCCCCCGGTACTGCTAAGCGCACTGGATGGCTGGAAAAGAGGCATGACTGTCCCAAGCTGACACATGACACAGCTGGTGGCCAGGCTGCAGTGGAGGTGATAAAATAGAGGGGCCCCCGGGTGATGGTGAGTGGAGATACAAGCACTGGAGATGAGGGGCCCTGCCTTGGGCAGCAGGATTGGAGCTGGGCCTGCTGGGCAGATCAGTGATCAGGGCGCATGGGCCTGTGGAGGTGATGCCCTAGGGCCCTGTGACCTCTCCGAGAGTCATGATAGGAAGGACCCCGTCCCTGGTGAGACATTAGGAGGTGGGACCGTGGAGAGACAATGAGATTGACGAGATATGACCTGGGCCCACCCGCCCGGCTACGGCCTAATTAGATCACATTTAACATCAGTGAAGCCTTAAGTGGGACTGGGATGCACAACGATTTGAGGTAGGATAGCAGAGCTGCCCAACAAGAAGAAGCTGCAGCCACACTGACTGTCGAGTCGTATATGGGGGTGCAACTGTTTTTGCCCCCATCGGTGGCCAGGATGTGGCTTCCACTCCCGCTTAGGGCCCAAATGACCTCAGCAACTTACGGATGCCAGGAAGTGTGGGAGCCACTTCCAGGACATACGCTGTACGATGGCTCCTGCAAGACACTGGGTGCTGGAGGGTGAATGGGGAACCTCTTCTTGCTTAGAGTGGGCACAGATCTAACTGACGGGCACTTCCAGTGAGGCATACACCAAGGAGAGTCCTGCCCGGGGCTCCTGACCCCATTTCCATCTGAGGGCTTGTGTTGGAGGCTCTCGGGAGAGTGTGGGGAGGGTCACAGCAGACACACGGTGTGCGGGGCTGGAAAGGACCTACAACGACTGCAGCCAACAATGGTGACTAGCTGCAACAGGAAAGACTGCACTCTCAAAGAAATGCTTGCTAACCCAACGGGGGACTCATCTAGCGACCCCCCTGCCCCACTGGACTTTCCACAGTGCCAGGCTGCGAGTATGGCACATGAACCTGGAACCCCTATTCACGTCACTGTGAGAGGACCTCCAGGTGATCAAAAGAGACCTCTCCCAGAATATCAAGGAAGATAGAAGGGATGTGGACTTGTTAGGGGATCGTGCTGCAGCCCTGGAAGACAGGGGAGATGACAGGGAAAGGAATTCAAATCCCTCCAACAGGAGGTCATCCGTCTCTGCAAGCAACATATAGACTTGCAGGCACACCTGGAAGATCTCAAGAACAGATCCCGCCAGAATGATGTCCACATACGGGACATAGCTACTAAAGCGAACGGGGGAGGACATCTTCAGATACATTAGGGACTTCTTTCGCTACATCCTAGGTGCATCCTCAGACACTGAACTAAAGATCGACCGGGCACACCGTGCTGGACTACCTCGCTTGAACACAGCACCCCCGCAGACATTCTAGTATGTGTGCAGGATTTCCAAATCAAGGAGGGCATCTTTTGCAAAGCTCTGGAAAAGCACCCTATCGCTTACAGAGACCAGACCCAGACCCTCTACCAAGATTTAGCTGTGCTCACACTGCAGAAGTGGAGAGAGTTCCCGGTCACCACACACTTGCGAAACCAAGAGATACCTGTCAGGACTCCAAAGGATGGCTTAACAGTAGCGGGCACAGTGTTGGGCGGAGGTCATGGACCAGGAGAAAGAGTACGGGCCAGAGGCAATGGCTGGACCAGGTTGAATCGGAAAAGGAGTCTAAAGATGGCCGCCGCCTTCTAATCATCGCGGCGGTCTAGTTTATTTCTTCCCCACAGGTGCTCAGAGGCAGTTTGAGGCGCGCGCGCTGGAACAAACGCGCACTTCACCAGAGAATTCACGAAGTACGCAGGGCTAATCTATCTCTCCACGGAATTAGTGTAGAGAATATCTCATCGGGCTTTCGTCCGGTTTTCGTTCGCTACCTCCGTCGGAAGTAGTTAGGAAAGAAATCAGTTAGAGTTCACACCGAGTATATTGTCAACAAGGAGAAGTTTGCTGAAGCGACAGTTGGTGGCGCCTCTTCCCAAGTGATAAACCAAGGCTGGTGTAAGAAACTCGTCGAAGAATATCCTGGGCAGAAAAGAAGTTATAAGCTAAGTGATCTATAGAATTGATAGAAGATGTCAAGACATATGTGAATATTGTAAATAATATAGACTTGGATAGAACGTACAGAAAGATAAGAAATACGTCAAAATTCCTGCAAGAAAAGGGAAGAACGTTAAAACATTTCTGAGAGGGAAATACGGTGCAGCTAGAAAGGTCTTAGACTCCAACTAGCAAGGAATTCAGTAACAATTTATGAAGAGTATCTACAGAAAATAAGTACACACACTCAAGTAAGTAGATATGCTAGTTAAGAGAATAGGAGAGCATAAGGGTAAATAAGGAAATACTTACATTCAGTGATATCTTGTTGACAGGTGAATTCCAGAGTGTTATTTTCAAAGAGAAAGAAAAGAAATATAGAGGAGAGGCACAGTGCCAGAAACGAAGGGTAGGTTAAGATTATAGGAGCAGAATAAAAATTGGGACACAGTACATGTAGGATAAATGTATAACTTGATGCTTGATTTTTAGATTCTCTCAGTTGACACGCAGTCTGCGGATAGAACCAAGAAGCAGACGTAAGAGAGAAGACCGTTTCAGGACCAGTCTCTTCTTGTTTATTATTTTATCCACTCCCCTTTCCCCCCGGGGGTAGATTTGAGGGTCTAGATATTTAACTGGCCCGCAGAAATATCCTTGAAGGGGAGTTGGGAATCAGCATCTCTGTTCCTGTGCAAGACATCAGAAAGAAGAATCTCGTGGCCTTGACAGAGTGAAGTGAGCACGTTTTTAAACTTGCACCTGAGCAGAGATGGCTGAAGGAATACATTTACAAACCTTAGGAGTAGTGTTAGAAACAATACAGAAGGAGTTGGTGGCAGTAAGAGAGGAAAATCAGAGTCTTAGACAGGAGGTGGTCAATTCAAGAAAGGAAACAGCGGAACTAGCTCAGAAATTGAGACAACCATTTAGTACAGGACGAGAAACTTTAGACCCTCCTATTGAAGGCCCAAGTAGGATAGCAACACAAGTAATTCATTCTCTGTCCCCGGTTATACCATTAGCCCCCCCAGAGCGATTTAGTGGAGACCCACAAAAGGCGCAGATATTCATCACACAGTGTTCACTACACTTCATGTGTCGCCCTTCAATTTTCCCAGATGCGCAGTCAAGAGTGGCCTTCGTGCTATCGTACTTAAGTGGAGATGCGGCGTCCTGGTCTATGCCCTTGGTTTCCCGAGATGATCCCCTGCTGCATAATTACGAAACATTCAAACAAGAATTTCTTCGGATCTTTGACAGACGAAGAATCTCTCAAGTGGTTGATAATGAATTACTAGACTTAAGGCAAGGAAACCGAGATCTAGTGGCATACTTAGCACAGTTTAATAAGCTGGTTGTGGAGACTGACTGGCCGGAGAGTAAAAGAGCTGCAGTCTTTTACAGAGGTTTGAAGGACGAAATCAAAGATGTGTTGGCGCAAATTCCGAATCGACCCACCGAAATTTCAGAGCTGGTAGACCTGGTTTTAGAAATAGACTTCCGTCAAGGAGAGAGAAAGGGAGAAAAGAGAAGAGACTTTAAAACAATGACCCCACGGTTTGACAGGGCTCGGTCAGAAGGTATCAAGATTGCGGACGGACAAATGGTTTCGGAACCAATGCAAATAGGAACAATAAGGGGTCCGTTGACCAAAGAAGAAAAGGAAAAGAGAAGAACAGGCAATTTATGCATGTACTGCGGCTCCAGTGGACACTTCGTTAGGGGGTGTCCGAAGAAACCAAAGACTCCCTTCAAGCCGAAGGAAAACTTGCAGCACCACCTGTAGCGGGAGTTGGACCGGTGGATGCTAATGAAAAATCAACTCCGACAGAACATCAAGTAGCGAATACCCTGCAATCATCTGCCCCACACTTGATCTTATCTATGGTGATTAAGTTCCGGCAAGTAACGTTGACTGAGGTTTCGGTAATGATAGATTCCGGAGCCACCGGAAACTTCTGTGACTTAAAATTTGCAGCCAAGGTAGGGTTACGAGCAATATTAAAATCTAGGAGCGAACCCGTCCGGGCTGTGGACGGAACAAATCTCTCCTCCGGACCCATAGTGAGCCATACAGAGCAAGTGCAGCTAATTTCCAGCGACGGACACCAAGAAGTGATTCAGTTCAATTTAATTGACGCACCCCAGTTTCAACTTATCTTAGGCCTACCCTGGCTTACAGAGCACAACCCAACAATCAATTGGAGCTCCAGGACAATAGTAATGGACTCGGAATACTGCAAGAAGAATTGTTTTGAGACAAAAGAAAAAACCAATGGGAGTAATCCAGCTCATTCCTTATGTATGACTGCAGCGTCTGTTTGCGTGATTAATTCCCAAGAAATTCCACCAGAGTATCGAGATTTTGAGGATGTGTTCAACGAAACGGAAGCAGAGCAATTGCCACCTCATCGGGTGTATGATTGTAAGATAGACCTGGAACCAGGCTCTAATCTACCTTGCAGTCGAGTTTATGCTTTAACAGAAAAAGAACATTGTCATTTAAAAGAATACTTAGATAAATATCTGGCAAATGGTTTCATCAGGCCATCGCAATCTCCTGTGTCTTCGCCTTTATTTTTCGTGCCAAAGAAGGAAGGTGATTTGAGAACTTGTATTGATTATCGCGCGATAAACAGGATCACCAAGAAAAATCGGTACCCGCTTCCACTCATTTCCGTCCTATTGGATCAGGTAAAAGGAGCACAGATATATACCAAACTCGACCTTAGAGGAGCTTACCATCTGGTCCGAATGCGTGAAGGAGATGAGTGGAAGACGGCATTTAGAACGAGATTTGGATTATTTGAATACCAAGTCATGCCGTATGGGCTCTGCAACGCTCCGGCTGCCTTTCAACATTTTATAAATGACATCCTCCATGAATACATTGATCAGTGTGCAATTGTGTACATTGATGATATTCTGATTTACTCATCCGACAAGAGTAAGCATCGAGGGGAAGTGAGAGGAGTTCTACAGAAGCTCCGAGAAAACAAGCTGTTTGTGAAACTAGAAAAATGTGTGTTCAACGTTTCCCAGGTGGAGTTTTTGGGCTTTGTCCTCTCACCAACCGGAATAAATATGGACGAACGGAAAATCAAGGCAGTGGTCGATTGGAAATCTCCTGAAAGTGTTAAGGAAGTTCAGAGCTTCATAGGGTTCGCAAATTTCTACAGAAGGTTTATAAGTGAATTTTCACGGAAGATACTTCCTCTTACAAAACTACTCTGGATGGGAGTTCACTTTGATTGGACAGAAGAAACTGAAGAGGCCTTTAAATCCCTGAAGAAAGACTTCACCACAGCACCAATACTTTTACATGCTGATCCCTCGGAACCATTCTATGTTGAAACAGATGCTTCCAATTTAGCAGTCGGGGGAGTGCTATCCCAACGACACAAGGAAACGGGCCAGTTGCATCCGGTTGCTTACAGATCAAGAAAATTGACGTCAGCAGAAGTGAATTACACTATAACGGAGAAGGAGTTATTGGCCATTAAAGACGCCTTTAAGGAGTGGCGACACTACCTCATGGGAGCTAGGCATCTAGTGACAGTTTTTACGGATCACCGAAATTTAAAATTTCTGAAATCAGCTAAGACACTAACTCCAAAACAACTTCGATGGTCATTGTACTTTGCCGATTATGACTTTGTAATCACCTACCGACCTGGGGTTCAGAACGGGAAGGCTGATGCCTTATCCAGACTAGGAACCAATAACCAAAAGAGTAACGCAGAAAATCAAACTATAATTCCAAGTACCAGAATCATTGGCGCCATCACTTCGATTGACCTGAAGGAACAAATAACCGAAATCATGAGTCCAGAAGAAATGCAAGGATGGGTTGAAGAGGGCTGGAAGAGAGATCCAACATCAATTGCCGTATTTTAAAGGAGCCTTGTATTTGCCTACCAAAGAGTTACAAAACCAAGCGCTGTACGAGTGCCACGATGCTCCTTTAGCGGGGCATAAAGGAGAAGCGAAGACTGCAGAATTAGTTAAAAGACTTTATTGGTGGCCTCAGATGACCAGGGATGTGGAAAAGTACGTAAAGACCTGTGAAATCTACGCTCAGGGAAAATCTGAACGGCAAGCCCCTAAGGGGTTTTTACAACCCTTGCCTACACCACCTTTTCCATGGCACACAGTTACATTAGACCTCATTGTAGATTTGCCTCTTAGTCAAGGTTTCAACACCATCCTAGTGGTGGTGGACACATTTACTAAGATGACACATTTCACGGCTCTAAAAGGGGTTCCCACAGCTAAACAACTTGCTAGACATTTCAGTACACAGATTGTGAAAATTCATGGCATCCCGAGGGTTGTTATTTCAGATAGGGGTGCACAATTTGTATCTCATTTTTGGAAGGCTTTTCTGAAAGGGTTGGGAATCGAAGCTAGGTATTCAACCAGTTATCACCCAGAGACAGATGGGCAAACAGAAAGGGTGAACCAAGAACTAGAGCAGTACCTAAGATTGTTCCTGTTGAAACAAGAAGGAGAGTGGGCAGATTATTTATGGGCTGCTGAGTTTGCACACAACAATGCCAGGAATGTCTCTACAGGCTATTCCCCATTTTACCTGAATTATGGCCGACATCCAGATTTCACTATAGGGCAGACTGATATTCAAGTTCCAGCTGTAGAAGACCTAGTATCACATTTAAAACAAGTCCACCAGACGGTCATACAAAATTTAGAACAGGCTAAGAAAAAATATAAGACGTATGCAGATAAAAAGAGACATGAGGGCCATCCCTTAGAGGCAGGCGATTGTGTTTGGTTAAGTACAAAGAACCTTCGGTTAAAAGGTAACAGAAAATTTCAACCTAGATTTATAGGGCCTTATCGGATAGAAGAAAAGATGTCTCACGTTACCTATCGGTTAAAACTGCCCACCAAATTGAAGGTTCATCCAGTTTTTCATGTGTCCTTGTTGAAAAAGGCTCCACTGGAACTGCGCAAAAAACATGCCTCCGAAACCCATTCCATTAGAATCTGGAGTAGAATTTGAAGTCAAGGAGATTTTAGATTCAAAGGAGGTAAAAGACAAACTGTACTATTTAGTTGACTGGAAGGGCTATGGGCCAGAGGAGCGATCTTGGGAATTGGAGTCAGATATCCATGCTCCAAGATTAGTTAAATCCTTTCATCAAAGATTTCCTACAAAGCCACGATTGAGAGGACCTCCTTTGTTGGGGGGTTGAAGTACTGGGTATTTTAGACCCAGCGGTGCAGGGGCACACACCCTATGACTTCTGGGTTCACCCTGTTCCAGACCTACAGAAACACAGAGTCTTCTGGGTGAAGTCAAAGATTCATTTATTGGCTGCAGACCAATTACAGGTATCCTAGAAGTACAACAGCGTGTATGTTCTCAGGAGACTGCTGAAAATCATAGAAACGGACTTCATCTTAAATACAGTTTTCCCTGCCTCAGGCATACATTCCTAGGTTTATGATACGGCAATAAACAAGTGTACAGTTCAAACGGAAGAGCAGAGTCATGATGACCATCCCACATTCCAGTTAAGCCAGCCCACAATTATTTACACAGCAAGGTTCAGATCCCACATTAGATAATCGATAGGCCCCAATAAACATGAGCATCTCCTGTTTTGGGAAACAAGCCATAAAGCAGGAACAAACAGGTGCGAAAGTGATTAGCCGGAGGCTTGTGTGTGATGAAAGGACTTTATGGTGCGCTGAGCCCTGATGCTAATCACAGGTGGCCGGAGGAAGGGGAGCTCGTGAGACCAGTTTGACCTGGGGCAGCAGAGCCAAGCTGCCCAGGTCACAGAAGAGTCAAGGAAAGGCACATGCATTGCAAGGCCCGTAGTTGCTTCATTATAGCCTATGTGAGGGCGATCACAAGATGGCCACTGCCTCCAAAATGGAACCCGCGTAGTGAAGCAGAATAACGTGTACACAGTGCATTCATAGCTGGAACGATATATAAAGCACTCGTACATACCGCATTAACCATTTGCGGTTTGCTAATACCAGGATAGACAGGGGTGGGGCCCTGTCCCCTACGTGGTCACAGAGATTAAAGTACGACAGACCCTCCTTTTGCCCTTACATAGGCAATCACTATACTCATCTTAATCCGAGTCTAGGTCAATGTTCACAAAGTCATGGAGATGTTGCTGTAGCATCATCCTATTACTTAGCTCGTCCCTCGATACAGGTTTCCTTACACATAAGGTAGCACAGAGGCCACATATCGCAGGAGCACACTGTATGCACAGACAGAACAGAAAAGGAATGGCTAAGATCATTCCAATGACCATTAGAACTTTCCAACCCCAGGCAGATATCAGTTCCCAGAACCACCCCACCAGTGACCAGTCTCCCTTATCCACGTGTATGGATTCAGATATTTTATGGAGTTTGGAGATGGCTTGATAGACTGTTGGAGCGTTATCTGGTATGAAAATGCAACAACTGGATTGGATAACCTTACATACCCCACCGCGGTCTGCAAGAATAACGTCTAGAACCATGCGGTTCTGCAAAGTCATAAGGCGATCCGCTTGGAGCTCAGCGGTCAGATTACCAAGGGCACCAGCCGTTACATTGACAGTGGATTCAACCACACGAGTCAGTTGTCTCAGGTTCCTACTATTTACCATAGGTCCCCAAAACGGCAGGAAACCCAAGAAGAAGTCTCCTGCTTCCTGACCGGCAGTATCCTCCTTACTAATCACGCCCCTCACAACTCTGGTCTTGTGATAGTCAGCGGCAGCAGTAAATGTTGGCGGTAGCAAGTTCGCAATATAACATGTGCCCGAGAAATCAGGGGGCAACCATGTGTATGCTCGGTCATTGCAGATGAAATATGTACCCTTGGCAGCCAAAAACGCAGGGGAAAACTGTGACGGGAAAGTGTACGTTTCAGTACAGTCACTTCTTCCCAGTTGGGCTCTAGGATTCTGACCATTACCCTGTAAGCAGAACCGACCTATGTGGGGTACGACCCAGATTGGAGATGAGATTTTTCGCTGTCTTTCACCCAGACTAATACTATACCCCGTCGCGTTCCACCCTACATAAGCTCTCAGCTCTGCTTTGGGAATGGATGAGTATGCATCAATATCCCTACTCATATCGGCAATTCCTCTCACTAAGGCTTTATTATTTGTACTAGGTCTGATGGAACGCGGTTGTCGCGGGGAGTAGGCATCTAGAGCGTAGAGGAACATGGTCTGGAATGCCCATGACGATCCATTGTAACTAAAGGGCAGCACCAAATAGGGAATACCCTTAATGGTATGTGGCATTAACCCACAGACCCAGCAATTGGTTGTATTCATTACTAGTTGGTGTTGGTGCAAGAGCTGAATAAACGAGTTATTTACAAATTCTGATCGTCTGGTCTGTTCGTGCTCAGGCAGAGGGTGAAAAGAGTGAGAGGAGGCAGTAGAAAGAGGTATAGGCTGTACAGTGGGTGCAATGGGCTCCTGGGAGAAGAAAAACACAAATCCCACAGTAAACATTATCATACTACACAGTATAAATAGGCACATAAATACAAAACATTTACTTTTTACAATTCTACACATCCTTGCTTTAAAGTTCATTTCCTCAACGGGTCTCTCCATCTTAAAAAACTCCAACCTCTAATCGGGCCGCTCGCGGCGGATGAGTTTCTTCTGCTGAGGAGTACGCCTGTCAGTCCAGGGAAACGCCCTAGACCAACCAGAACCGTTGACCTAACGTCTTCGGCCTGTACCCCAAAGTCTTGGCACCGCGACCCTGCGACTGAACCCGGATGGTGGTTCGAAAAACAAAAATCAAGAAAGTCCTTCAGATGGGAGAGCTAAAATGTCAAAAAGGAAATAGTAAGGAAATCTTTATTTGTCCATAGGCCTTGGTCTCAAATTATAGCGGAGACGGCCAGGTGCTGTTTGGTCTTGGAACAAAAGTTCAGGCTCCGTGGTGTCCAGTCGATTTGACAGTGGCACAGCTTCTTGTAAAATATCGTCACTCTCTTGGTCTGAAGCTGTGTCTCTTCTGCGTGCGTCACTGAATGGTACAAAACGAGGTACAGTGTCTGTCTCAGAGTCGGCGATACCCTCCTGGACCCACTGGTCGTATGGCAGAGGCAAGGGGACTACCTTGCAGTGGGTGCCGTGGATCCAGTGTTTCTTCCCCTTTACTCGCACCGCTGATCTTGTTGATAAAAGTACAAGGTGAGGGCCGATCCAGCGAGGCTCGTCGTTGCTCTTGCGCTGGAAGTTTCTAATCAGCACCCATGTGCCAGGGTCGATAGGGTGTCCAGGAGTTTCAGAAGCTTGAGGAAGAGTATCATGTACCTGTTGGTGCAAAACACGCAGTTTAACAGTCAAATCATACAAGTAATCGAGTAGTACTGGATGCTCAATCTCACTGAATTTCGCCGGTCTTGGCACGCCCCATACATTAGCCGGGCGGCCAAAGACGACCTCATAGGGACTAAGTCCCACTCGTGAGTGTATGGTCATTCTGGTGGACAGGAGTGCTAAAGGCAGAGCATTAGGCCATTTAAGACCGGTGCTCGCCTGGATTTTGGCCAGCTTAAGTTTTAGAGCACCGTTGTAGCGCTCTACTAACCCCGCTGATTGGGGGTGATTTGCGGCGTGGAACTTTTGCTTTATACCTAGCCCTTCACACACATTCTTCATCACTTTACCCACAAACTCACTTCCATTATCACACCACACCATTCTTGGCATCCCAAACCTAGGGAAGAATTCTTTCACAAGGGCTTTGGCTGTGGATAGGGCAGTGTTATCTTTCAGAGGATAAGCCTCTATCCATTTCGAGAAAGCACAAACAACCACCAGTACATATTTCAGGTTGTTGCACCTTTCCATGTGGATAAAGTCCAGCTGCAAAACTTCAAATGGGTATGATGGGGGTGCAAAATGACCAGCTGGAGTTGGGGTTCCCCTACCAGGGTTGTATTTCAAGCATACCATGCAATTCTTGACCACATTCTCTGCACACTTGGGAATCCCAGCATTCTGCCATACTGGAGCCAACAACTTACAAATTCCTTTCGTACTGATATGTGCCATCCCATGTGCCATTGTAACTACTGGAAGCACATATGCATCGGGCAACAACCATCGCCTATGTTCTGTCAGATCAATCCAACAACCATTCTCATCTAACTTACCCACACTTTCTCTCCACTTGCTTAATTCTTTCTCTGTAGCTTCAGCTTGAAGCAACTTCACACTCTCTATTGTGTTTTCACACATCCCAACATCATCAACCCATCTTGCGGGGCCTGCAACATACATTCTAGTCTTTACATTCTGTGCTGTTTCTTTCGCGATCTCATCAGCAAACGCATTCCCACGTCCAACATCATCTGTGATTTTCCTGTGCGCACTGCATTTCATAATCGCAACTTGTAATGGTAGGGTCAGTGATTCAAGGAGATCATTCACTAACTTGCCATTCTGAATTTTAGCTCCATGCGACGTCAGGAACCCACGTTCTTTCCACAGTCGTCCAAAATTGTGAGCCACGCCAAAGGCGTACTGGCTATCTGTGTATATATTCACTCTCATTCCTTCAGACAACACGCACGCTCTCGTGAGGGCGATTAATTCTGCTGCTTGGGCCGAATTATGTGGCACTCGTGCAGTTTCCACGACCGTGTGTAACGTCGTGATAGCATATGCAGCAGTCGTATCACCATTAGGGAGCTTGAAACACGAACCATCCACCCATAAAGTACCATCACACTCAGTCAGGGGAGTATCTTTTAGATCTACTCTTCCTTTCGTCTCTTCTTCTGTTCTGAACAGACAGTCATGTTGCTCATTCTCATCTAGGTCTGCTGGATTTGGCAATAACGTAGCTGGATTCAGCGTGTTGCATCTCTTTATGTGTATGTGATTTGCTAACAGTGTGAGCTCATAGCCTGATAATCGCGCACTAGTCAAGTGTTGTGTCTTGTTCCTATTTAATAATGTGTCTACAGCATGTGGAACCATAACGATCAGTGTGTTGTCCATTACCAAACCAGCAGATTGTCGGATAGACATAGCTGCAGCAGCTGTCGCTCTCAGACAGCTTGGCAATGCCCTCGCTACAGGGTCCAAGGTTGATGAAAAATATGCGCATGGGCGCGGTCTGTCACCGAAAGGCTGTGTTAACACTGATAATGCGCAACCATCTTTCTCGTGAACATACAATGTAAAAGGCTTGCTGTAGTCAGGAGTACCCAACACAGGTGCTGAACACAATGCATTGCGCAATTCCACAAAACTTTTCTGGCACTCTTCAGACCATGGGATAGGATTCGGTGTGTCTTTGCATGTTAAGGCTAACAAAGGTTTTGCCAACAAGGAAAAATTTGGGATCCAGTGCCTACAGTATGAGGTAATGCCCAAGAAAGCACGCACTTCTCTCTGTGTTCTTGGCACACTCAACTGCGCAATGGCTTGAATTCTTTCTGGGGTCAGTTTCCTTCCCTCCTTCGATAAGAGATGACCTAAGTAGGTCACTTCTTGTCGACAATATTGCAGCTTGGAGAGAGACACTTTATGATGGAAAGCAGATAAATGGCGCAACAATAACAATGTGGCTTCTTTGCAGATCTTTTCAGTATCCGCGGCGATTAGTAAATCGTCCACGTACTGAATCAGAATAGCGCCACTAGGTAAAACAAGTGCATCAAGCTGCGCTTTCAAAGCTTGACTGTATATGGATGGACTCTCACAGTAGCCCTGGGGAGCGCGTTTGAAGCGGAAGCTTCGGCCTCCCAGACTAAAGCCAAAAATGTCTCTGCTCTCTTCTGCAATTGGGATGCTAAAGAAAGCATTCTTTAAATCGATCACTGAAAACCATGCAGCAGAGGCTGGAATCATCGTTAACAAGGCAGTTATATCAGGGACAACTGGAAACTGTGGCACAACAATCTTATTAACCTCTCTAAGATCAATCACAAATCTGTAAACAGGTGGCTGTGAAGGGTCCGTTCGTTTTAAAACAGGTAAAATCGGGCTGTTGCAAACGTTGCCTCTTGTCTCTTCAATTACACCCTTATTAATCAAATCGCTGACAATGTCTAACAATGCTTTCTGGCCTTCATTAGAGATCTTGTACTGGGGAATACGTGGCAGCCTGACATTAGCCTTTAAAGTTACCACGTATGGCGGTATCTCCAAGAGGCCCACATCATTGGGACCAGTAGCCCAAAGGACATCCGGAAGGGATGACAATTCAGGTGGCATTGTATTTTTAGACAAGTACATCGGGGAAATCACTTTCCTGCCTAATGTAAGTTGTACCCCTGACGGTGAACAATACAGTGTAGCATGTAATCTTTTCAACAAATCTAACCCTAGCAAATTCTCACCACAACCTGTTGTTAGAATCAGGGGTGCTTTCAGCTCGCAAGGTCCAATAGAAAGTGACATGGGACTAGAAATCGGGTTTCTAACTGGGGCGCCAGAAAAACCTACTGAAACATTTATATCGCCAGACAAAGGTGCGCCAGGGAGTTTTGAATGCATAATTGAACTCTTTGCAGCACCAGTGTCTAGCAGAAAGGGCTCCGTTACATTTGCTGTAGTCACCTCAACATACGGTCCGCTCTGATCCACTGGCACTGAAACAACTCCCTCTCTCTGTCTACGGCTGTCCTAGTAATCATTATTTTCTGCATCGCCGTCCTCTGCATAATAATCATTATTGTAGTACTGAGCTGTATTACCAGTTGTGTTAGCTTGCTGGTCAAAGCTATTGATGGTATTTTGAGGTGGCAGAGGACGCGCGTTCTGGGGAGCATTTCCATGCCCTCTGCCTCTAGGAGCTTGCTGACCACCCCTACCTCTTGCGCCATAAGCATTACCGTTCCGCTGCATTAATTTAGGGCAACTATATTTAAAATGACCTTCCTCTTTGCAGTATGAACATTGGTTGGGACCTACAGGGACACGTGGTTGATAATACCCATTCATTTGCTGATTGTTCTGAAATTGTTGGGGTTGGTGATAGACACCTTGGGGTTGCCTATAATTATTCTGACCTCCACGTGGCGGATAACCCTGCTGCAAAAGGACCTTTGTCTTTAGTTCCTTCGTTTTCTTATCTGTTCTATCTTTTTCATCTTTATCTCTGTTCTCGTAATACTGTGCAGTAGCCAGTATTTGCGCTGAAGAGGAAACAGCCCAAGAACTTTCTGAATCTTTTAACTTTTTACACAGGTCAGGAAGTAAATTCTGCACAAATTTATCCACAAATAACCGTTGGCCACCCTCAGTACTCATATCTTGCCCACTGTGATCAATAAACGTTTCTTCAAACCTGGTAAAGAAGTCTGACACTGTTTCATCTTTCTTCTGCTTGCATGCAGATAGCTTGTCCCAATTTACACACATCGCGGGCATTATTGTCTTCATATACGTGATGATTCTACCAGGGAGTTCTGCTATTAAAGGCTCTGGTTTCGCGCCACCAATCTGTCTAGCGTCAGCAGCGATGATGTTAGCCCGTGTGTCCCCTAGTTCTGCAGCATGATCCATATTACAAATGGATCCCCACAAAGGCTGTGGAACCACATTCCCAAACAGCATATCTATATCAGCCAGATTCATTACACAGGATTCTGCAGTTCGTGACAACTCCTTATAATAACCGGTAGGGTTTTTACGGGGATCAGGCAATGTCTGCTTAAGTGCTAACACCTCAGATCTTTTCCATGGAACATTTTTTATTTTTTTTTAAAATTATTTTTATTGCAGGAATCAGTAAATCGTTACATAATCGGCCAGCATTATATATATCAAGCCAGATCAATGAGACACAACCCTCCGTCCCCCCACCGTGAGTCGCTTACACAGCCATTTAGCCCACAACCCTAGGGTCGGGCGGCGGAATTCAATGGGGGCTCAGAAGGATGTCGAAGCTGGCCTGGATGACCCACTGTCCGTCATCTGCTTTTCCAAACAAGCCTATAAACCCAAAAAGAACACCCCACCCTTAAAACGCTACAAACCCAGGAAAACCCACCCACCCCCGCCATCAGCGCACGGCAACAACCGCAACAGGATCTACTAAAGGACCCATGGGGAGAGCAACAGAGCTGAAAAGTGCAATCGTCTATCGGGACTCGGGGCGAGCCGCTTCCTAACGTTCAGAGTCGCTGGGGGCGCAATAATCCCTAAGGGCCTGCACTAACATCTCCCATTCCAGCGCTGCCTCCTGTGCCTTCTCATTACGCTGCCTCCAAGCTAGCTGGTATCTTAGCGTGCTCTCCCCCGCCGCCCACTTCAAAAGTTCGCTGTGCCACCGGCCTCCCGTCGGACCAGCTCGTGCCTTCCAGTTCCTGGTCACCTCCCGTTTAGCAAGGAGCAACCCCAAATCAATGAACTTGCTAGATATTTTATTCTTGGGGGTATGAGGAAACCAGTGCAGGAGACCCACCGCCGCGTCAAACGATAAGGATCTCCCCGTCGTCTCCTCCAGGGTCTTCCCCACTTCTACCCAATAGGATGTCAATCTCGGGCAGGCCCACAGCATGTGGAGAAGGTCCGCCTCCTGGGCCGGGCACCTGGGGCATTCCGCCGAAGTTGTAGCAAAATATCGCCTGATTTTCACCGGGGTCAAATATGCTCTATGGAGCACGTAGTAGTGGACCAATTGAAAGCGGGCGTGGCGTGTGCCCTTCCAGGCTCGCCGCACCAGCTGGGACCAGGTCGTCTCCGGGATCTCCTTGCCAATGTCCTCTTCCCAACGGTTTCTCAGGGTGGTGAGGGGAGCCAGCCCCTCATTGATCAGCCTGCCGTAAAGGCAAGTGACCGCCTTTACCGTGCCCGCAGACATCATCACGTATTGGCATACCGGGGATAAGGGAGGTTCCTCCTGCCCGCATCTCCAGTGCGCCTGGATCGCTCGAACAAGGGCCGAGTGCAGCAAAAAGTCGCCGCGGGGAATCCCGAAGCGATCAATGAGCTCCTGGAAGGGCAAGAGCGTCCCGTCCTCGTAAAGGTCACCGACTAGCTGTAGACCGGCGTCCTCCCAGGTCGCCAACCGTGACCAATCGCCCCCATGGGGCAAAGCCGTTAGCATCCCCAGAGGTATTTCGGGCGCATACGGTGTCCTCAGGTGGCCCCGGGCGTGAGCTCGGTTCCAGCACAGGCGAACGGTCCGCTCCTCCAGTGACAAGTCCTGCAAGGCCAACCGTTGTCTCATCGCTATGAAGGAGAGAACATGCCTGGCCATGCCCGTTCCCCTCCTGTCTTCTGGGCCCCGGAACTCCCGGGCGATCTCCTGGGTGAAGGCCTGGAGCTGCGCCGCTAAATAATACTTTTCGAAGTCCGGCACCGCAAGCCCACCCTCCTCCTTCGGCCTCAGCAGGGTCTTGAGGGCCACCCGCCGGCGGCCCGAGCCCCAGAGGAATCCGACTATCATTGATCGTAATAGGCGAAACGTGGCCGGTGGGACCCAGATCGGTAGTGTCCGGAAATAATACAACAACCGGGGAAGCGCCACCATTTTAAGCAAAGCAATCCGCCCTGCCACCGAGAGCGGTAGCGTGGCCCAAAAGCTCATACTGCCTCGAAGTGCTCGAATGCCCCGGGTAATGTTCCCATCCAGGAGGGCAGAAGGTTCATGGTAGACATACACCCCTAGATACTTAAAGCAGTCGGGTTCCCATCTAATCTCCCTACCTAGAGCAGGGGTAGGGGTGCCCCTGCGGACCGGGAAAAGACAGGTCTTAGTCCAATTCACTCGGAGGCCCGAGACCTCCCCAAACTCCGTGAGCGCCGTCGCAGCCGCATGTAGGGCAGCGAGCGGGTCTTCTAGGAAGAGCAACAGGTCGTCTGCATACAGTGAAATGTAGTGCGGGCCCGAAGGAGTCCACAGGCCCGTGTAATGGGCTCCCGACCGAAGATGCAGCGCAAGAGGTTCCACCGCCAGCGCAAAGAGCAGTGGGGATAACGAACACCCCTGCCTCGTGCCTCGTTCCATCGGATAACGTGAGGAAATCAGCGGTCCCGCCCGAACCCTGGCTGACGCCGAGGCGTACAGAACCCTGGTCCACCTGATGAAGCCCTCCCCGAGGCCGAACCTCCGTAACACTGTACAAAGGTAGTCCCATTCCAGGCTATCAAAAGCCTTCTCTAAATCCACTGATAGAACAACCGGGCACGGGGCGTCCACAAGCGGGTCTCCTAGCAAGCGGAACAACCTGCGAATGTTCATGGTCGTGTTACGCCTGGGGATAAAGCCAGCCTGGTCCTCATGTACCAAGGAGCTCATGTGTCCGAGCAGCCTCGAGGCCAAGATGCTGCTCAGTATTTTATAATCCACCGTCAGCATCGATAAGGGACGGTAAGACCCCGGATCGGATGAATCCCTTCCGGGCTTGAGGAGCGGGACCACCAATGCCTCGCACATCGAGCCCGGGAGACGCCCAAGCCTCTTTGCCTCCCTGTATACTACCAACAACCTAGGGGCTAGGAGATCAGCATAAGCCGCATAGAACTCCACAGGAAGGCCGTCCAGGCCCGGGGTCTTATTTCTCGCCATCTTTTTAATGGCGCTACGGATCTCTCCCAGTTCTATGTCGGACCCCAAGGCTTTCGCCACGTCCTGCTCCATTGTTCGGATCTCTAGAGGCCGCAAATAATTATCGAGCAGGTCAGGGTCTCGGACAGAGCGACTGCGGTACAAGCGCTCGTAATATTGCCGGTAGCAGCTCAGAATCGCAGGCTGGGTGTACACCTGGGTTCCGTCCGCCCTGCGCATGGACGTCGTCAGTGAGGACTGCCGCGTAGGGTTGGCCAGCCATGCCAACAGCGCGCTCGACCTATCCCCCTCTGCGATGGACCGAACCGTATAGGCCTTATAGTCAAAACAACGGAGCCGTTCGACCTCCGCCGCCACCGCCTCCTTCGCCTCCGCCGTGCGTGCCTGTAATTCGGGGCGCCCGGGGCGGCGTAATTCCAGCTCGCGGAGTTTTCGATCCGCTGCCTCTAAGTCGGCGAGGATAATTCGCCTCACGCCGACCTGTTTAGAAATGCAGTACCCCCTCACCACCACCTTAAAAGCGTCCCACTCTAACGCTCTCGAGCTCGCGGTGCCACCATTGGACGCAAAGTACTCTGAGATCGTATCACCTAGGTCCGCCCTGAAAACACTGTCCTCAAGGGTCTCGGGCCGTAATTTCCAGGTGGGCACCGCAGGCACCCCGGGAAACCAACGAAGGTCCAGCAGGAGGGGGTTATGGTCAGAAATGGTCCTGGTCAAATATTCAGACCGGACCGCTGCTGAAACCAGTTCGGGCGAGCCAAGAAATCCGTCCAGTCGAACGTGCAACTCATGGAGGCTCGAGAAGTAGGAGTAGTCCCTAGTTGTGGGGTGTTGCGCCCTCCAGATATCCGTGAGACCCCAGTGAGTCTGCCAGTCCCTACGATCCCTAGCCAAGCGACGAACCGGAGAATCGGGGAGGGGTGGGTGCGAGCGGTCAGTGTCTACATCCACTACTGAGTTGAAATCTCCACCGAGCAGGAGGGGCCCAGAGAGGCAATGGGCCAACGAGCCCGATAACCTGGCAAGGAAGGCAGTCTGGTCTACATTAGGAGCGTACACACAGCAAACGTTTAGGGCTCTCCCTCCCAAAGTCCCCGAAATGGCCACATAACGCCCCTCTGGATCTATCACTGTGTTCGTGACCTGGAAGGGAACCCCAGCCCTAACCCAGATCAGCGCCCCTCTGGCATATGCGGAGTACGAAGTGCAAAAGACCTGCCCCCTCCACCTACGCTGTAACGCCGCCCCTTCCGCCTTGTTCAGATGAGTCTCCTGCAGCAGCGCCATTTGTATCCCCCTACGCACTAAGTAAGCGTGGACCTTGTGACGCCTGGACATAGTATGAAGCCCCCGTACGTTCCAAGTAACACATTTCAGATTAGCAACATCAGCCATTGTCCCATATTGTTCTCGCAAAGTCTCCCCATCTGGGTCCCAACAAAGGAAGGACATCGATCCTCACAGCACTGATGGTGGCCATTTTCCCCAACCAAAACTTAACAACCCAAATATGAACCAACTCCCCAGCCACCCTCCCCAGAACAGGACCCAAATAGCACCATCTAGTTCCCATCCAAACTATACCCTCCAACAACCCACTATACCCTGCTAATCCTGCGGTCGCCACCGTAGGAAGGCCTTAAGGGCCAGGTGCGGGCCGGGCGGAGGCAGGGGCCCTCGACGCTCAGGCCACCAGGACTATAGCAAGCCCAAAACAGTGTCACAGAGAAACCCCCTCGGGGCAAATCCAGGGCACCCCACCCTCCCGTCCCCGGGAGTCAGCATCTCTTATCGACACCCGCCACCCCCCCGCCGGGCCCCCACCCAAAATGAAGTAGCTCACCCCGTTACCCCTGTCCATCCAGAAGGTCCTCCACTGATTGTTGTGTGATCACCGGCGTATGGACACTGTCAGGCACGGATTCCTCGGAGTCCGTTGGACCCCCCTCGTCATCAGGGACCGCTTCCTCCACAATGGCATCGTCCCGTGAACCAGATAGCGCCGATAGCACCTCTAGTACTCCCTTCCGCTCCGTCGATGTCTCTGCAGTTGAGGGACCTCCCGAGCGGCCACGGCGACCCCGAATCCTCCTGGATCGCCGTCTCTGCTCCGGCTCCACCGTCTGTGGAGGTGAGGAGCCGGATCCACCTTTCCCCGCTCTATAAAGTTCAAGCCAGTTACAAACATCCTCTGGGTTATCAAAGAACTGAGTTTTGTCATCGACAATTATGCGGAGCCTCGCAGGATAGAAGAGCGAGTACTGGATGCCCTCGCTCCGGAGCTCGCGCTTGACCGCCAGGAAGGAAAACCGTCTGCGTTGAGTTTCATAGGTGTAATCCGGGAAGATGTTCACCTGGCTGTTCGCCACTTTAAATGGCCCATTATGTCTGGCGGCATTGAGGATGAGGTCTCTGTCTCTAAAGTGCAATAACCGCGCCACCACCGGTCGCGGGGCACGTCCCTGCTGCGGTGGCCTCGCCGGGACTCTATGGGCACGCTCCAGGGTGTAGAAGGAGGATAGACCCTCCGGGGCCACCGTGTCTCGGAGCCAGGCCTCCAGATATGCCACCATGTCGCCATCCTCAATCTTTTCCGGCAGGCCCACCACACGGATGTTGTTCCTCCTGTTACGGCCTTCCGCATCCTCCGCTCTCTGCTCCAGAACCGTAATCCGGGATAAAGCATCCTTCATAGCCGCAGCCAAGGTTCGCTGTGCCGGCTCCAAGGTTTTCACCGAGCTCTCCACTTCCTTGACCCGGTCCGAAAGTTTGCCGTGGTCCGCTCTAAGGAGACCTAGGCTCGTCGCTACCTGAGCGATGTCCTGCTGGAGGGCCGAGCGCGTGGTCGCTATTGCCTCTAAGACGCGGTCAAATTGCTGCTGCAGTGGTGCACCGCCAGAACCCTCCGGGCCCCCGCGTTCCTCCTTGTCCTGGGTCTCCGAGTCCGAGACAGCTGGGGTAGCCCCTTTGGCGCCTCTAGGTTTCCCCATGTCGCCGGCCGCTCTCCGCGCGGGTCCCGGAGCGGGCGTCCCCGAGTGCAGACGCCGGCTATGCCTTCCTCGGGTACTGGGCCTCGGGTCGAGTGCCGGAGATCCCCGTCTCCAGGGCCCGTCGGACCGTCTCAACCTTGGCTCGTGCCACCAACACGTCGTCTGGGGGCACCGAGGAGGAGGCGGAGACAATCGTCGCCAGGTCGGGCAGGCCCGCACGGCCGATAGAGTCCCGGAGTGAGTGTCACCAACTCCACCGGACGATTCGCGGCCCCAAAGAGTTGCGCCTCCCATGGAAGTGGGTCGGCCAGGAGAAGGTAGCCAAGTGCGGTGTAGGGAGTGGGGCCACCGTCGGGACCTCCAGACGTCCCCGTGTGGGATCCGCTATGGTGTGGGCATCCGCCCATCCAAGTGCAATCCCCGTTAAAAGAGACCGCTCTGACCGACGTCCAGCTCCATCCCCCACTGGGAGACGGCAGAGCAGGGGATGCGCCGCCGCCAGCGATGTCCCTCCAGTCTAATGGATCCGGCCAAGGGGACAAAGAAGTCCGGGCACCATGTTGGGTCGCACTCCGCAGTTCCCCAAACTGCGATTTTCGCCGGGTCACGGCTCGTACCGATCGCGCCAGGGGCCCCGGCAGGTCTCCGTCGGGCCGGTCAGCAAAATGCGGGGGCCGGGGTGCCCCGCAGCCGCCGATTTACAGGATAATCACGGGCTCAGTCCAGGAGCCGAGCGCTCAGGCGACCATCACCATCGGCGTCCAAGCCACGCCCCCATCTTTTCCATGGAACATGTACCCAAATACGCTGAAAATGTGCTAAGACAGGTGGATTAGCATTTGGTTCAGCAGGTCTCCAAACTGGGGGAACCTCACGCATCGGATATTGGCGTGCTTTTACCCTTTTTCCCACAGGGACATCAGGTTCAAACAATGACTGTTGACAATCATCATTCCTGAAGGATAATACAACCGCAACTGCTTTATCTACCTCGCGATCCACAATTGTACCGGTTCCAAAATCGAACCTCACTCTACACAACTCCTGCGTGCTCGGGTCTTTACCACTATCCTCCAATTCTTCACAGAGAATTTCGCACATTTTCTCAAACACATATCTCTGTTTTGGGGCATCCCATTGATGGAAAACGTTGACAACTGATTCCACATCATACAGTGAAGGGAAAACAATCCATCTACGCGCCATGCGATCTATTACCTTTTTCTCATCGGGGTTAGGCAATTGACTGCGCAATTGCTTACGCTGTAAACCAGGAGTCGCACCAGATGACTCAAAGAGAGGAGACATTAATGTAGTAACCACATTAGCTAAGCGCTGTCGCGCTGAAGGAGAAGCTGAGGCGAAAACAGGGGGATAAACAGAGGGGAGAAAAGAGGATGCAGAAACAGGTACTGGAGTGGTGCAAGGAAGAGTATCAGGGGAGGCAGTCAATATGCTAGGCAAAGTCGCAGGAAGCGCGGGGGCAGTTGGAAACACAACTGGCGGCCCTTGAGAAGGCTGCGCTATAGGGATAGGAGCCGGCTGCAAAGCAGCTGGCGGTAGCGGCAAGGCTTGCAGTAGATTGACTGGAGGTGGCATATTCACAAGCTGGGGAGGCGCCGTGGCATTTTGAGCATACGGGGGTGGCGAACTCAACAAATGCGACATCAGGGGATCTTTCTCCTTTTCTTCTAACTCATTCTGTTTAGAGTTGGGTAACATTTGTCGATCCCTAACTTACGCTGCCTGTGCAATTGCTCATTCATCTGCTCCTCCTCATTGTCTTTGAATTGTACAGCTGCTTGCATTACTGTCATACCTCTCTCCCTTTGATTATTTTTCGCTAGCTTAATTTCCTTCTGTTTGGCTTCCTTTCGCCACAAGCGGAAAGAATCAAACATCGCCGGCCGGGCTTTCTTTTTAAACAATTTAATTTCCAGATTATCTAAAATATCGGTATCGAAACTACCATTCTGGGGCCATTTTAAAACACCGTCTTTTCTGGTGTAGTGGATCCACACTTCGTTATATGCAATAGGGCCTACGCCATGTTTTACATAGAGCTCATAAGTTGGAGTTCCAACCGGAGGAACCGGACATGATTCCTCCAGCTGGAAATCTCTTCCACAACCCAAACAAAATATTCTACCAAATATTCTAGAACCAGGCATCTTCGCTCACTAGTCTAGATCTAAACGTCAGAGGATTATCGATTACGATAGTCTCGTGAATACACGAGTCCTCTGGCTTTGGCGTTTGCAAACTCCAAATTTCCAAATCAAAACGATCCCGAGGGATACCAAACAAATGGGAGACGCTCCACTTATACTTAACTGAATATTGCTGATCGATGGCGTCACCAGAAGACTCTCTCGATTGTTTCGCTCTCTCAAAACTCGTCAAGGGTCCAAAACAGGTCGATTAATCAGGGCAGCAGTCCTTCGTAGCCGTCGGGACGCGGAGAACCTCGCAGAAAAGACTTTCGGACCACGTCGACATGCAGGGGTCGATGAAGTGGCGGCCTTCCTCCAGAATTTCCACACGAAGCTCCTCACGAACCTCTGGCTTGGACTGGTACCGCTGAAATCGTCCCGAGTTGGGCGCCAAACTGAAGTACTGGGTATTTTAGACCCAGCGGTGCAGGGGCACACACCCTATGACTTCTGGGTTCACCCTGTTCCAGACCTACAGAAACACAGAGTCTTCTGGGTGAAGTCAAAGATTCATTTATTGGCTGCAGACCAATTACAGGTATCCTAGAAGTACAACAGCGTGTATGTTCTCAGGAGACTGCTGAAAATCATAGAAACGGACTTCATCTTAAATACAGTTTTCCCTGCCTCAGGCATACATTCCTAGGTTTATGATACAGCAATAAACAAGTGTACAGTTCAAACGGAAGAGCAGAGTCATGATGACCATCCCACATTCCAGTTAAGCCAGCCCACAATTATTTACACAGCAAGGTTCAGATCCCACATTAGATAATCGATAGGCCCCAATAAACATGAGCATCTCCTGTTTTGGGAAACAAGCCATAAAGCAGGAACAAACAGGTGCGAAAGTGATTAGCAGGAGGCTTGTGTGTGATGAAAGGACTTTATGGTGCGCTGAGCCCTGATGCTAATCACAGGTGGCCGGAGGAAGGGGAGCTCGTGAGACCAGTTTGACCTGGGGCAGCAGAGCCAAGCTGCCCAGGTCACAGAAGAGTCAAGGAAAGGCACATGCATTGCAAGGCCCGTAGTTGCTTCATTATAGCCTATGTGAGGGCAATCACAAGATGGCCACTGCCTCCAAAATGAAACCCGCATAGTGAAGCAGAATAACGTGTACACAGTGCATTCATAGCTGGAACGATATATAAAGCACTCGTACATACCGCATTAACCATTTGCGGTTTGCTAATACCAGGATAGACAGGGGTGGGGCCCTGTCCCCTACGCGGTCACAGAGATTAAAGTACGACAGGGTACTGTCAGGACTCCAAAGGATGGCTTAACAGTAGCGGGCACAGTGTTGGGCGGAGGTCATGGACCAGGAGAAAGAGTACGGGCCAGAGGCAATGGCTGGACCAGGTTGAATCGGAAAAGGAGTCTAAAGATGGCCGCCGCCTTCTAATCATCGCGGCGGTCTAGTTTATTTCTTCCCCACAGGTGCTCAGAGGCAGTTTGAGGTGCGCGCGCTGGAACAAACGCGCACTTCACCAGAGAATTCACGAAGTACGCAGGGCTAATCTATCTCTCCACGGAATTAGTGTAGAGAATATCTCATCGGGCTTTCGTCCGGTTTTCGTTCGCTACCTCCGTCGGAAGTAGTTAGGAAAGAAAACAGTTAGAGTTCACACCGAGTATATTGCCAACAAGGAGAAGTTTGCTGAAGCGACAGTTGGTGGCGCCTCTTCCCAAGTGATAAACCAAGGCTGGTGTAAGAAACTCGTCGAAGAATATCCTGGGCAGAAAAGAAGTTATAAGCTAAGTGATCTATAGAATTGATAGAAGATGTCAAGACATATGTGAATATTGTAAATAATATAGACTTGGATAGAACGTACAGAAAGATAAGAAATACGTCAAAATTCCTGCAAGAAAAGGGAAGAACCTTAAAACATTTCTGAGAGGGAAATACGGTGCAGCTAGAAAGGTCTTAGACTCCAACTAGCAAGGAATTCAGTAACAATTTATGAAGAGTATCTACAGAAAATAAGTACACACACTCAAGTAAGTAGATATGCTAATTAAGAGAATAGGAGAGCGTAAGGGTAAATAAGGAAATACTTACATTCAGTGATATCTTGTTGACAGGTGAATTCCAGAGTGTTATTTGTAAAGCGAAAGAAAAGAAATATAGAGGAGAGGCACAGTGCCAGAAACGAAGGGTAGGTTAAGATCATCGGAGCAGAATAAAAATTGGGACACAGTACATGTAGGATAAATGTATAACTTGATGCTTGATTTTTAGATTCTCTCAGTTGACACGCAGTCTGCGGATAGAACCAAGAAGCAGACGTAAGAGAGAAGACCGTTTCAGGACCAGTCTCTTCTTGTTTATTATTTTATCCACTCCCCTTTCCCCCCGGGGGTAGATTTGAGGGTCTAGATATTTAACTGGCCCGCAGAAATATCCTTGAAGGGGAGTTGGGAATCAGCATCTCTGTTCCTGTGCAAGACATCAGAAAGAAGAATCTCGTGGCCTTGACAGAGTGCAGTGAGCACGTTTTTAAACTTGCACCTGAGCAGAGATGGCTGAAGGAATACATTTACAAACCTTAGGAGTAGTGTTAGAAAAAATACAGAAGGAGTTGGTGGCAGTAAGAGAGGAAAATCAGAGTCTTAGACAGGAGGTGGTCAATTCAAGAAAGGAAACAGCGGAACTAGCTCAGAAATTGAGACAACCATTTAGTACAGGACGAGAAACTTTAGACCCTCCTATTGAAGGCCCAAGTAGGATAGCAACACAAGTAATTCATTCTCTGTCCCCGGTTATACCATTATCCCCCCAGAGCGATTTAGTGGAGACCCACAAAAGGCGCAGATATTCATCACACAGTGTTCACTACACTTCATGTGTCGCCCTTCAATTTTCCCAGATGCGCAGTCAAGAGTGGCCTTCGTGCTATCGTACTTAAGTGGAGATGCGGCGTCCTGGTCTATGCCCTTGGTTTCCCGAGATGATCCCCTGCTGCATAATTACGAAACATTCAAACAAGAATTTCTTCGGATCTTTGACAGACGAAGAATCTCTCAAGTGGTTGATAATGAATTACTAGACTTAAGGCAAGGAAACCGAGATCTAGTGGCATACTTAGCACAGTTTAATAAGCTGGTTGAGGAGACTGACTGGCCGGAGAGTAAAAGAGCTGCAGTCTTTTACAGAGGTTTGAAGGACGAAATCAAAGATGTGTTGGCGCAAATTCCGAATCGACCCACCGAAATTTCAGAGCTGGTAGACCTGGTTTTAGAAATAGACTTCCGTCAAGGAGAGAGAAAGGGAGAAAAGAGAAGAGACTTTAAAACAATGACCCCACGGTTTGACAGGGCTCGGTCAGAAGGTATCAAGATTGCGGACGGACAAATGGTTTCGGAACCAATGCAAATAGGAACAATAAGGGGTCCGTTGACCAAAGAAGAAAAGGAAAAGAGAAGAACAGGCAATTTATGCATGTACTGCTGCTCCAGTGGACACTTCGTTAGGGGGTGTCCGAAGAAACCAAAGACTCCCTTCAAGCCGAAGGAAAACTTGCAGCACCACCTGTAGCGGGAGTTGGACCGGTGGATGCTAATGAAAAATCAACTCCGACAGAACATCAAGTAGCGAATACCCTGCAATCATCTGCCCCACACTTGATCTTATCTATGGTGATTAAGTTCCGGCAAGTAACGTTGACTGAGGTTTCGATAATGATAGATTCCGGAGCCACCGGAAACTTCTGTGACTTAAAATTTGCAGCCAAGGTAGGGTTACGAGCAATATTAAAATCTAGGAGCGAACCCGTCCGGGCTGTGGACGGAACGAATCTCTCCTCCGGACCCATAGTGAGCCATACAGAGCAAGTGCAGCTAATTTCCAGCGACGGACACCAAGAAGTGATTCAGTTCAATTTAATTGACGCACCCCAGTTTCAACTTATCTTAGGCCTACCCTGGCTTACAGAGCACAACCCAACAATCAATTGGAGCTCCAGGGTATCGAGATTTTGAGGATGTGTTCAACGAAACGGAAGCAGAGCAATTGCCACCTCATCGGGTGTATGATTGTAAGATAGACCTGGAACCAGGCTCTAATCTACCTTGCAGTCGAGTTTATGCTTTAACAGAAAAATAACATTGTCATTTAAAAGAATACTTAGATAAATATCTGGCAAATGGTTTCATCAGGCCATCGCAATCTCCTGTGTCTTCGCCTTTATTTTTCGTGCCAAAGAAGGAAGGTGATTTGAGAACTTGTATTGATTATCGCGCGATAAACAGGATCACCAAGAAAAATCGGTACCCGCTTCCACTCATTTCCGTCCTATTGGATCAGGTAAAAGGAGCACAGATATATACCAAACTCGACCTTAGAGGAGCTTACCATCTGGTCCGAATGCGTGAAGGAGATGAGTGGAAGACGGCATTTAGAACGAGATTTGGATTATTTGAATACCAAGTCATGCCGTATGGGCTCTGCAACGCTCCGGCTGCCTTTCAACATTTTATAAATGACATCCTCCATGAATACATTGATCAGTGTGCAATTGTGTACATTGATGATATTCTGATTTACTCATCCGACAACAGTAAGCATCGAGGGGAAGTGAGAGGAGTTCTACAGAAGCTCTGAGAAAACAAGCTGTTTGTGAAACTAGAAAAATGTGTGTTCAACGTTTCCCAGGTGGAGTTTTTGGGCTTTGTCCTCTCACCAACCGGAATAAATATGGACGAACGGAAAATCAAGGCAGTGGTCGATTGGAAATCTCCTGAAAGTGTTAAGGAAGTTCAGAGCTTCATAGGGTTCGCAAATTTCTTCAGAAGGTTTATAAGTGAATTCTCACGGAAGATACTTCCTCTTACAAAACTACTCCGGAAGGGAGTTCACTTTGATTGGACAGAAGAAACTGAAGAGGCCTTTAAATCCCTGAAGAAAGACTTCACCATAGCACCAATACTTTTACATGCTGATCCCTCGGAACCATTCTATGTTGAAACAGATGCTTCCGATTTAGCAGTCGGGGGAGTGCTATCCCAACGACACAAGGAAACGGGCCAGTTGCATCCGGTTGCTTACAGATCAAGAAAATTGACGTCAGCAGAAGTGAATTACACTATAACGGAGAAGGAGTTATTGGCAATTAAAGACGCCTTTAAGGAGTGGCGACACTACCTCATGGGAGCTAGGCATCTAGTGACAGTTTTTACGGATCACCGAAATTTAAAATTTCTGAAATCAGCTAAGACACTAACTCCAAGACAACTTCGATGGTCATTGTACTTTGCCGATTATGTCTTTGTAATCACCTACCGACCTGGGGTTCAGAACGGGAAGGCTGATGCCTTATCCAGACTAGGAACCAATAACCAAAAGAGTAACGCAGAAAATCAAACTATAATTCCAAGTACCAGAATCATTGGCGCCATCACTTCGATTGACCTGAAGGAACAAATGACCGAAATCATGAGTCCAGAAGAAATGCAAGGATGGGTGGAAGAGGGCGCTGGAAGAGAGATCCAACATCAATTGCCGTATTTTAAAGGAGCCTTGTATTTGCCTACCAAAGAGTTACAAAACCAAGCGCTGTACGAGTGCCACAATGCTCCTTTAGCGGGGCATAAAGGAGAAGCGAAGACTGAAGAATTAGTTAAAAGACTTTATTGGTGGCCTCAGATGACCAGGGATGTGGAAAAGTACGTAAAGACCTGTGAAATCTACGCTCAGGGAAAATCTGAACGGCAAGCCCCTAAGGGGTTTTTACAACCCTTGCCTACACCACCTTTTCCATGGCACACAGTTACATTAGACCTCATTGTAGATTTGCCTCTTAGTCAAGGTTTCAACACCATCCTAGTGGTGGTGGACACATTTACTAAGATGACACATTTCACGGCTCTAAAAGGGGTTCCCACAGCTAAACAACTTGCTAGACATTTCAGTACACAGATTGTGAAAATTCATGGCATCCCGAGGGTTGTTATTTCAGATAGGGGTGCACAATTCGTATCTCATTTTTGGAAGGCTTTTCTGAAAGGGTTGGGAATCGAAGCTAGGTATTCAACCAGTTATCACCCAGAGACAGATGGGCAAACAGAAAGGGTGAACCAAGAACTAGAGCAGTACCTAAGATTGTTCCTGTTGAAACAAGAAGGAGAGTGGGCAGATTATTTATGGGCTGCTGAGTTTGCACACAACAATGCCAGGAATGTCTCTACAGGCTATTCCCCATTTTACCTGAATTATGGCCGACATCCAGATTTCACTATAGGGCAGACTGATATTCAAGTTCCAGCTGTAGAAGACCTAGTATCACATTTAAAACAAGTCCACCAGACGGTCATACAAAATTTAGAACAGGCTAAGAAAAAATATAAGACCTATGCAGATAAAAAGAGACGTGAGGGCCCTCCCTTAGAGGCAGGTGATTGTGTTTGGTTAAGTACAAAGAACCTTCGGTTAAAAGGTAACAGAAAATTTCAACCTAGATTTATAGGGCCTTATCGGATAGAAGAAAAGATGTCTCACGTTACCTATCGGTTAAAACTGCCCACCAAATTGAAGGTTCATCCAGTTTTTCATGTGTCCTTGTTGAAAAAGGCTCCACTGGAACTGCGAAAAAACTTGCCTCCGAAACCCATTCCATTAGAATCTGGAGTAGAATTTGAAGTCAAGGAGATTTTAGATTCAAAGGAGGTAAAAGACAAACTGTACTATTTAGTTGACTGGAAGGGCTATGGGCCAGAGGAGCGATCTTGGGAATTGGAGTCAGATATCCATGCTCCAAGATTAGTTAAATCCTTTCATCAAAGATTTCCTACAAAGCCACGATTGAGAGGACCTCCTTTGTTGGGGGGTACTGTCAGGACTCCAAAGGATGGCTTAACAGTAGCGGGCACAGTGTTGGGCGGAGGTCATGGACCAGGAGAAAGAGTACGGGCCAGAGGCAATGGCTGGACCAGGTTGAATCGGAAAAGGAGTCTAAAGATGGCCGCCGCCTTCTAATCATCGCGGCGGTCTAGTTTATTTCTTCCCCACAGGTGCTCAGAGGCAGTTTGAGGCGCGCGCGCTGGAACAAATGCGCACTTCACCAGAGAATTCACGAAGTACGCAGGGCTAATCTATCTCTCCACGGAATTAGTGTAGAGAATATCTCATCGGGCTTTCGTCCGGTTTTCGTTCGCTACCTCCGTCGGAAGTAGTTAGGAAAGAAAACAGTTAGAGTTCACACCGAGTATATTGCCAACAAGGAGAAGTTTGCTGAAGCGATAGTTGGTGGCGCCTCTTCCCAAGTGATAAACCAAGGCTGGTGTAAGAAACTCGTCGAAGAATATCCTGGGCAGAAAAGAAGTTATAAGCTAAGTGATCTATAGAATTGATAGAAGATGTCAAGACATATGTGAATATTGTAAATAATATAGACTTGGATAGAACGTACAGAAAGATAAGAAATACGTCAAAATTCCTGCAAGAAAAGGGAAGAACCTTAAAACATTTCTGAGAGGGAAATACGGTGCAGCTAGAAAGGTCTTAGACTCCAACTAGCAAGGAATTCAGTAACAATTTATGAAGAGTATCTACAGAAAATAAGTACACACACTCAAGTAAGTAGATATGCCAATTAAGAGAATAGGAGAGCGTAAGGGTAAATAAGGAAATACTTACATTCAGTGATATCTTGTTGACAGGTGAATTCCAGAGTGTTATTTGTAAAGAGAAAGAAAAGAAATATAGAGGAGAGGCACAGTGCCAGAAACGAAGGGTAGGTTAAGATCATAGGAGCAGAATAAAAATTGGGACACAGTACATGTAGGATAAATGTATAACTTGATGCTTGATTTTTAGATTCTCTCAGTTGACACGCAGTCTGCGGATAGAACCAAGAAGCAGACGTAAGAGAGAAGACCGTTTCAGGACCAGTCTCTTCTTGTTTATTATTTTATCCACTCTCCTTTCCCCCCGGGGGTAGATTTGAGGGTCTAGATATTTAACTGGCCCGCAGAAATATCCTTGAAGGGGAGTTGGGAATCAGCATCTCTGTTCCTGTGCAAGACATCAGAAAGAAGAATCTCGTGGCCTTGACAGAGTGAAGTGAGCACGTTTTTAAACTTGCACCTGAGCAGAGATGGCTGAAGGAATACATTTACAAACCTTAGGAGTAGTGTTAGAAACAATACAGAAGGAGTTGGTGGCAGTAAGAGAGGAAAATCAGAGTCTTAGACAGGAGGTGGTCAATTCAAGAAAGGAAACAGCGGAACTAGCTCAGAAATTGAGACAACCATTTAGTACAGGACGAGAAACTTTAGACCCTCCTATTGAAGGCCCAAGTAGGATAGCAACACAAGTAATTCATTCTCTGTCCCCGGTTATACCATTAGCCCCCCCAGAGCGATTTAGTGGAGACCCACAAAAGGCGCAGATATTCATCACACAGTGTTCACTACACTTCATGTGTCGCCCTTCAATTTTCCCAGATGCGCAGTCAAGAGTGGCCTTCGTGCTATCGTACTTAAGTGGAGATGCGGCGTCCTGGTCTATGCCCTTGGTTTCCCGAGATGATCCCCTGCTGCATAATTACGAAACATTCAAACAAGAATTTCTTCGGATCTTTGACAGACGAAGAATCTCTCAAGTGGTTGATAATGAATTACTAGACTTAAGGAAAGGAAACCGAGATCTAGTGGCATACTTAGCACAGTTTAATAAGCTGGTTGTGGAGACTGACTGGCCGGAGAGTAAAAGAGCTGCAGTCTTTTACAGAGGTTTGAAGGACGAAATCAAAGATGTGTTGGCGCATATTCCGAATCGACCCACCGAAATTTCAGAGCTGGTAGACCTGGTTTTAGAAATAGACTTCCGTCAAGGAGAGAGAAAGGGAGAAAAGAGAAGAGACTTTAAAACAATGACCCCACGGTTTGACAGGGCTCGGTCAGAAGGTATCAAGATTGCGGACGGACAAATGGTTTCGGAACTAATGCAAATAGGAACAATAAGGGGTCCGTTGACCAAAGAAGAAAAGGAAAAGAGAAGAACAGGCAATTTATGCATGTACTGCTGCTCCAGTGGACACTTCGTTAGGGGGTGTCCGAAGAAACCAAAGACTCCCTTCAAGCCGAAGGAAAACTTGCAGCACCACCTGTAGCGGGAGTTGGACCGGTGGATGCTAATGAAAAATCAACTCCGACAGAACATCAAGTAGCGAATACCCTGCAATCATCTGCCCCACACTTGATCTTATCTATGGTGATTAAGTTCCGGCAAGTAACGTTGACTGAGGTTTCGGTAATGATAGATTCCGGAGCCACCGGAAATTTCTGTGACTTAAAATTTGCAGCCAAGGTAGGGTTACGAGCAATATTAAAATCTAGGAGCGAACCCGTCCGGGCTGTGGACGGAACGAATCTCTCCTCCGGACCCATAGTGAGCCATACAGAGCAAGTGCAGCTAATTTCCAGCGACGGACACCAAGAAGTGATTCAGTTCAATTTAATTGACGCACCCCAGTTTCAACTTATCTTAGGCCTACCCTGGCTTACAGAGCACAACCCAACAATCAATTGGAGCTCCAGGGTATCGAGATTTTGAGGATGTGTTCAACGAAACGGAAGCAGAACAATTGCCACCTCATCGGGTGTATGATTGTAAGATAGACCTGGAACCAGGCTCTAATCTACCTTGCAGTCGAGTTTATGCTTTAACAGAAAAAGAACATTGTCATTTAAAAGAATACTTAGATAAATATCTGGCAAATGGTTTCATCAGGCCATCGCAATCTCCTGTGTCTTCGCCTTTATTTTTCGTGCCAAAGAAGGAAGGTGATTTGAGAACTTGTATTGATTATCGCGCGATAAACAGGATCACCAAGAAAAATCGGTACCCGCTTCCACTCATTTCCGTCCTATTGGATCAGGTAAAAGGAGCACAGATATATACCAAACTCGACCTTAGAGGAGCTTACCATCTGGTCCGAATGCGTGAAGGAGATGAGTGGAAGACGGCATTTAGAACGAGATTTGGATTATTTGAATACCAAGTCATGCCGTATGGGCTCTGCAACGCTCCGGCTGCCTTTCAACATTTTATAAATGACATCCTCCATGAATACATTGATCAGTGTGCAATTGTGTACATTGATGATATTCTGATTTACTCATCCGACAAGAGTAAGCATCGAGGGGAAGTGAGAGGAGTTCTACAGAAGCTCTGAGAAAACAAGCTGTTTGTGAAACTAGAAAAATGTGTGTTCAACGTTTCCCAGGTGGAGTTTTTGGGCTTTGTCCTCTCACCAACCGGAATAAATATGGACGAACGGAAAATCAAGGCAGTGGTCGATTGGAAATCTCCTGAAAGTGTTAAGGAAGTTCAGAGCTTCATAGGGTTCGCAAATTTCTACAGAAGGTTTATAAGTGAATTCTCACGGAAGATACTTCCTCTTACAAAACTACTCCGGAAGGGAGTTCACTTTGATTGGACAGAAGAAACTGAAGAGGCCTTTAAATCCCTGAAGAAAGACTTCACCACAGCACCAATACTTTTACATGCTGATCCCTCGGAACCATTCTATGTTGAAACAGATGCTTCCAATTTAGCAGTCGGGGGAGTGCTATCCCAACGACACAAGGAAACGGGCCAGTTGCATCCGGTTGCTTACAGATCAAGAAAATTGACGTCAGCAGAATTGAATTACACTATAACGGAGAAGGAGTTATTGGCCATTAAAGACGCCTTTAAGGAGTGGCGACACTACCTCATGGGAGCTAGGCATCTAGTGACAGTTTTTACGGATCACCGAAATTTAAAATTTCTGAAATCAGCTAAGACACTAACTCCAAGACAACTTCGATGGTCATTGTACTTTGCCGATTATGACTTTGTAATCACCTACCGACCTGGGGTTCAGAACGGGAAGGCTGATGCCTTATCCAGACTAGGAACCAATAACCAAAAGAGTAACGCAGAAAATCAAACTATAATTCCAAGTACCAGAATCATTGGCGCCATCACTTCGATTGACCTGAAGGAACAAATGACCGAAATCGTGAGTCCAGAAGAAATGCAAGGATGGGTTGAAGAGGGCGCTGGAAGAGAGATCCAACATCAATTGCCGTATTTTAAAGGAGCCTTGTATTTGCATACCAAAGAGTTACAAAACCAAGCGCTGTACGAGTGCCACGATGCTCCTTTAGCGGGGCATAAAGGAGAAGCGAAGACTGAAGAATTAGTTAAAAGACTTTATTGGTGGCCTCAGATGACCAGGGATGTGGAAAAGTACGTAAAGACCTGTGAAATCTACGCTCAGGGAAAATCTGAACGGCAAGCCCCTAAGGGGTTTTTACAACCCTTGCCTACACCACCTTTTCCATGGCACACAGTTACATTAGACCTCATTGTAGATTTGCCTCTTAGTCAAGGTTTCAACACCATCCTAGTGGTGGTGGACACATTTACTAAGATGACACATTTCACGGCTCTAAAAGGGGTTCCCACAGCTAAACAACTTGCTAGACATTTCAGTACACAGATTGTGAAAATTCATGGCATCCCGAGGGTTGTTATTTCAGATAGGGGTGCACAATTCGTATCTCATTTTTGGAAGGCTTTTCTGAAAGGGTTGGGAATCGAAGCTAGGTATTCAACCAGTTATCACCCAGAGACAGATGGGCAAACAGAAAGGGTGAACCAAGAACTAGAGCAGTACCTAAGATTGTTCCTGTTGAAACAAGAAGGAGAGTGGGCAGATTATTTATGGGCTGCTGAGTTTGCACACAACAATGCCAGGAATGTCTCTACAGGCTATTCCCCATTTTACCTGAATTATGGCCGACATCCAGATTTCACTATAGGGCAGACTGATATTCAAGTTCCAGCTGTAGAAGACCTAGTATCACATTTAAAACAAGTCCACCAGACGGTCATACAAAATTTAGAACAGGCTAAGAAAAAATATAAGACCTATGCAGATAAAAAGAGACGTGAGGGCCCTCCCTTAGAGGCAGGCGATTGTGTTTGGTTAAGTACAAAGAACCTTCGGTTAAAAGGTAACAGAAAATTTCAACCTAGATTTATAGGGCCTTATCGGATAGAAGAAAAGATGTCTCACGTTACCTATCGGTTAAAACTGCCCACCAAATTGAAGGTTCATCCAGTTTTTCATGTGTCCTTGTTGAAAAAGGCTCCACTGGAACTGCGAAAAAACTTGCCTCCGAAACCCATTCCATTAGAATCTGGAGTAGAATTTGAAGTCAAGGAGATTTTAGATTCAAAGGAGGTAAAAGACAAACTGTACTATTTAGTTGACTGGAAGGGCTATGGGCCAGAGGAGCGATCTTGGGAATTGGAGTCAGATATCCATGCTCCAAGATTAGTTAAATCCTTTCATCAAAGATTTCCTACAAAGCCACGATTGAGAGGACCTCCTTTGTTGGGGGGTACTGTCAGGACTCCAAAGGATGGCTTAACAGTAGCGGGCACAGTGTTGGGCGGAGGTCATGGACCAGGAGAAAGAGTACGGGCCAGAGGCAATGGCTGGACCAGGTTGAATCGGAAAAGGAGTCTAAAGATGGCCGCCGCCTTCTAATCATCGCGGCGGTCTAGTTTATTTCTTCCCCACAGGTGCTCAGAGGCAGTTTGAGGCGCGCGCGCTGGAACAAACGCGCACTTCACCAGAGAATTCACGAAGTACGCAGGGCTAATCTATCTCTCCACGGAATTAGTGTAGAGAATATCTCACCGGGCTTTCGTCCGGTTTTCGTTCGCTACCTCCGTCGGAAGTAGTTAGGAAAGAAAACAGTTAGAGTTCACACCGAGTATATTGCCAACAAGGAGAAGTTTGCTGAAGCGACAGTTGGTGGCGCCTCTTCCCAAGTGATAAACCAAGGCTGGTGTAAGAAACTCGTCGAAGAATATCCTGGGCAGAAAAGAAGTTATAAGCTAAGTGATCTATAGAATTGATAGAAGATGTCAAGACATATGTGAATATTGTAAATAATATAGACTTGGATAGAACGTACAGAAAGATAAGAAATACGTCAAAATTCCTGCAAGAAAAGGGAAGAACGTTAAAACATTTCTGAGAGGGAAATACGGTGCAGCTAGAAAGGTCTTAGACTCCAACTAGCAAGGAATTCAGTAACAATTTATGAAGAGTATCTACAGAAAATAAGTACACACACTCAAGTAAGTAGATATGCTAATTAAGAGAATAGGAGAGCGTAAGGGTAAATAAGGAAATACTTACATTCAGTGATATCTTGTTGACAGGTGAATTCCAGAGTGTTATTTGTAAAGAGAAAGAAAAGAAATATAGAGGAGAGGCACAGTGCCAGAAACGAAGGGTAGGTTAAGATCATAGGAGCAGAATAAAAATTGGGACACAGTACATGTAGGATAAATGTATAACTTGATGCTTGATTTTTAGATTCTCTCAGTTGACACGCAGTCTGCGGATAGAACCAAGAAGCAGACGTAAGAGAGAAGACCGTTTCAGGACCAGTCTCTTCTTGTTTATTATTTTATCCACTCCCCTTTCCCCCCCCGGGGGTAGATTTGAGGGTCTAGATATTTAACTGGCCCGCAGAAATATCCTTGAAGGGGAGTTGGGAATCAGCATCTCTGTTCCTGTGCAAGACATCAGAAAGAAGAATCTCGTGGCCTTGACAGAGTGAAGTGAGCACGTTTTTAAACTTGCACCTGAGCAGAGATGGCTGAAGGAATACATTTACAAACCTTAGGAGTAGTGTTAGAAACAATACAGAAGGAGTTGGTGGCAGTAAGAGAGGAAAATCAGAGTCTTAGACAGGAGGTGGTCAATTCAAGAAAGGAAACAGCGGAACTAGCTCAGAAATTGAGACAACCATTTAGTACAGGACGAGAAACTTTAGACCCTCCTATTGAAGGCCCAAGTAGGATAGCAACACAAGTAATTCATTCTCTGTCCCCGGTTATACCATTAGCCCCCCCAGAGCGATTTAGTGGAGACCCACAAAAGGCGCAGATATTCATCACACAGTGTTCACTACACTTCATGTGTCGCCCTTCAATTTTCCCAGATGCGCAGTCAAGAGTGGCCTTCGTGCTATCGTACTTAAGTGGAGATGCGGCGTCCTGGTCTATGCCCTTGGTTTCCCGAGATGATCCCCTGCTGCATAATTACGAAACATTCAAACAAGAATTTCTTCGGATCTTTGACAGACGAAGAATCTCTCAAGTGGTTGATAATGAATTACTAGACTTAAGGCAAGGAAACCGAGATCTAGTGGCATACTTAGCACAGTTTAATAAGCTGGTTGTGGAGACTGACTGGCCGGAGAGTAAAAGAGCTGCAGTCTTTTACAGAGGTTTGAAGGACGAAATCAAAGATGTGTTGGCGCAAATTCTGAATCGACCCACCGAAATTTCAGAGCTGGTAGACCTGGTTTTAGAAATAGACTTCCGTCAAGGAGAGAGAAAGGGAGAAAAGAGAAGAGACTTTAAAACAATGACCCCACGGTTTGACAGGGCTCGGTCAGAAGGTATCAAGATTGCGGACGGACAAATGGTTTCGGAACCAATGCAAATAGGAACAATAAGGGGTCCGTTGACCAAAGAAGAAAAGGAAAAGAGAAGAACAGGCAATTTATGCATGTACTGCTGCTCCAGTGGACACTTCGTTAGGGGGTGTCCGAAGAAACCAAAGACTCCCTTCAAGCCGAAGGAAAACTTGCAGCACCACCTGTAGCGGGAGTTGGACCGGTGGATGCTAATGAAAAATCAACTCCGACAGAACATCAAGTAGCGAATACCCTGCAATCATCTGCCCCACACTTGATCTTATCTATGGTGATTAAGTTCCGGCAAGTAACGTTGACTGAGGTTTCGGTAATGATAGATTCCGGAGCCACCGGAAACTTCTGTGACTTAAAATTTGCAGCCAAGGTAGGGTTACGAGCAATATTATAATCTAGGAGCGAACCCGTCCGGGCTGTGGACGGAACGAATCTCTCCTCCGGACCCATAGTGAGCCATACAGAGCAAGTGCAGCTAATTTCCAGCGACGGACACCAAGAAGTGATTCAGTTCAATTTAATTGACGCACCCCAGTTTCAACTTATCTCAGGCCTACCCTGGCTTACAGAGCACAACCCAACAATCAATTGGAGCTCCAGGGTATCGAGATTTTGAGGATGTGTTCAACGAAACGGATGCAGAGCAATTGCCACCTCATCGGGTGTATGATTGTAAGATAGACCTGGAACCAGGCTCTAATCTACCTTGCAGTCGAGTTTATGCTTTAACAGAAAAAGAACATTGTCATTTAAAAGAATACTTAGATAAATATCTGGCAAATGGTTTCATCAGGCCATCGCAATCTCCTGTGTCTTCGCCTTTATTTTTCGTGCCAAAGAAGGAAGGTGATTTGAGAACTTGTATTGATTATCGCGCGATAAACAGGATCACCAAGAAAAATCGGTACCCGCTTCCACTCATTTCCGTCCTATTGGATCAGGTAAAAGGAGCACAGATATATACCAAACTCGACCTTAGAGGAGCTTACCATCTGGTCCGAATGCGTGAAGGAGATGAGTGGAAGACGGCATTTAGAACGAGATTTGGATTATTTGAATACCAAGTCATGCCGTATGGGCTCTGCAACGCTCCGGCTGCCTTTCAACATTTTATAAATGAAATCCTCCATGAATACATTGATCAGTGTGCAATTGTGTACATTGATGATATTCTGATTTACTCATCCGACAAGAGTAAGCATCGAGGGGAAGTGAGAGGAGTTCTACAGAAGCTCTGAGAAAACAAGCTGTTTGTGAAACTAGAAAAATGTGTGTTCAACGTTTCCCAGGTGGAGTTTTTGGGCTTTGTCCTCTCACCAACCGGAATAAATATGGACGAACGGAAAATCAAGGCAGTGGTCGATTGGAAATCTCCTGAAAGTGTTAAGGAAGTTCAGAACTTCATAGGGTTCGCAAATTTCTACAGAAGGTTTATAAGTGAATTCTCACGGAAGATACTTCCTCTTACAAAACTACTCCGGAAGGGAGTTCACTTTGATTGGACAGAAGAAACTGAAGAGGCCTTTAAATCCCTGAAGAAAGACTTCACCACAGCACCAATACTTTTACATGCTGATCCCTTGGAACCATTCTATTTTGAAACAGATGCTTCCGATTTAGCAGTCGGGGGAGTGCTATCCCAACGACACAAGGAAACGGGCCAGTTGCATCCGGTTGCTTACAGATCAAGAAAATTGACGTCAGCAGAAGTGAATTACACTATAACGGAGAAGGAGTTATTGGCCATTAAAGACGCCTTTAAGGAGTGGCGACACTACCTCATGGGAGCTAGGCATCTAGTGACAGTTTTTACGGATCACCGAAATTTAAAATTTCTGAAATCAGCTAAGACACTAACTCCAAGACAACTTCGATGGTCATTGTACTTTGCCGATTATGACTTTGTAATCACCTACCGACCTGGGGTTCAGAACGGGAAGGCTGATGCCTTATCCAGACTAGGAACCAATAACCAAAAGAGTAACGCAGAAAATCAAACTATAATTCCAAGTACCAGAATCATTGGCGCCATCACTTCGATTGACCTGAAGGAACAAATGACCGAAATCATGAGTCCAGAAGAAATGCAAGGATGGGTTGAAGAGGGCGCTGGAAGAGAGATCCAACATCAATTGCCGTATTTTAAAGGAGCCTTGTATTTGCCTACCAAAGAGTTACAAAACCAAGCGCTGTACGAGTGCCACGATGCTCCTTTAGCGGGGCATAAAGGAGAAGCGAAGACTGAAGAATTAGTTAAAAGACTTTATTGGTGGGGAGGAGCCTAGCGTTTGACCAAGATGGCCGCGTGAGCTCTGAGCTCCCGAGACCCTCGCGCCCTCCGTCGACTATCCTGTCTCTAATCCTGTCTGTATGCATGGCATCGTGTAGATGACTTGTCAGGGAGGCGATTGATGCTACCCGAGGTCGGATCGCCCACCGGGAACCGGAGTTATGCATGGCGGAAGATTGCGGCCTATCTCCGAGGGATGCCAGGGGCTAGAGTTGGCAGGATGCCCGACCTCTAGTTGAATAACAGCGGCCAGGCGAGGTGTGAACTGTCGGATGGAGGTTTCACTTTCACTTTCTCTCCCTTTGTCTGCCCTGCCCCTGGAGAGCTCTTGGTGGCTTTATTTTCCTTTGGACGCTCTACATGCTACTCTGGTGGCCCACTGCAGACCTGATCACTCCTGATTCCTCTTGCTGAGAGAGGGCCGTCTTATCGGAACCGAACTGCTTGGTGCCAACCATGTCGGGCAAAGCAGAGGTGGATCGGCTGAAGCCTAAGTCTACCAGGCGGGGAGCCTATGCTCAAGCTAATAATATGGACCGCTATGCTCTGCAGAAGGGGTCACCGAGTGGGTCGAGCCAGTCGCCGGATACCCGGAGGGCGGTCTCGCCCTTGGTCCCGGAGCTCTCGCTGCAGGATGTCATGGGGGCGCTCGAAGGGATGCAGACCTCGATTGGGAGACAGTTTGATGCCCTGGCGCATAAAGTGGATACCATCTTGGTGGACGTTAACCTGATCCGCGCAGATTTGGGCAAAACCAACGAACGGGTTAAAACCCTGGACCTCAAGACCACGGGCCTCGCCGATGATGTTTCGGAACTGCAGACCGAGGTTCGTAAGCTGAGGACCGAGAGTGATCTCGCCGCCCGTCGGCTGGAGGACTTTGAGAGCCGGGCCAGGCGCAACAACGTGCGCGTTATCGGGGTCCCGGAGTCCTCGGATGAGGCTTCGGTTGACCTGCTCGTGGAGGACTTGGTGCTTAACCATCTGCAGCCTAAGGGTCTTGGGAAGTTCTTCGCGGTTGAAAGGGCCCACAGAGTGCCGGGTGGGAAGCCCAAGGTGGGAGCCCCGCCGAGGCCGATCGTCGCCCGGCTCTTTCATTTTCGGGATCAGGACGCTATCCTGCAAGCATCGAGGGTAACGGGCCCGGTCCCTTTCCAGAACGCGTCGGTGAATTTCTATCCTGATTTCACCCAGCAGGTGCAGAGGCAGAGACAGGGCTTTCTGGGGGTGAAGAGGCGCCTTCGGGAGAGGGATCTGAAGTATGCCATGCTCTTCCCTGCCAGGTTACGTGTGGTGTACGAAGACCGGACATTCTTCTTTGAGTCTCCCGCCATGGCCGATGAATGGCTGGACGCATTGCCCCGACGACGGACGGGAGAGGACACTGCCGAGGATGGGGACAGTGGCCGGGATGGGCAAGGGTGATGTTTTCAGAGCTGGTCTGCCTCGATTTGACTTTATCTAATGACTTGAATAGAGTGCAGTAAATGCGGAGGGTTGCGGGAGGACGAGGGGAGCTCTTTCTTCCCTTAGGGTACTTTTTGTAGATTTCGGGTTTGGTAGGGCGACAGGCACACTGCAAGTTGGGGGGGCTTTGTAAGCTGCAGCAGGGGTGCAGGGTGGGGGGGATGGTTGGGATTTTGGGTTTGTTGTTGGGGGGTTTGTTTCTGCAAGGCGTAGTGATCATTTTCGGGATTGTTCCATGGTGGCTCTTCGGGTGGGGGGTGGGCCTCTTTGTGTTTGGGGATGGGGGGTAGAGGTTTAAGTGTTATTAGCTGGAATGTTAATGGTTTGGGGGATCGCATTAAGCGCGGGATAGTTTTGCAACACTTGAAACGGTCAATGCCAGATGTTGCCCTACTGCAGGAGACACACCTTATAGGTAATACGTGTTATGCTCTTAATAGGAAGGGTTATAAATTCATAGCTCATTCGGGATTTTCCTCCGGGTCCAGGGGTGTGGGCATCCTAGTCAGGGCCTCGCTACCATTTGAGGTGGACTCCACCATTGTTGACGATAGGGGTGGTTTGTGGCGGTGGCGGGGAGGTGGGAAGGTAGAACTTTGGTTTTGGTTTCGGTTTATGTCCCTCCAGCCCTGCAGGCCTCCACGTTTACAGATCTGGGTAGGGCCTTGCTGGATCTCCCGGGAGGTATGCTAGTGGTGGGGGGGGATTTCAATGCTGTCGGCTCTGGGCTGCTGGATAGGTACCCGCCCAGAGACACTGGGGGGGCTTAGAAGTGGCTTCCAGACTTACTAGACACACTCGGCCTGATAGACTGCTGGAGGCTCCGGCACCCCACACAGCGTCAATACACCTTCCACTCCGGGGCGCATGGTAGCCTCTCTAGGATTGACTACCTGCTCACTTTGGCTGCGCACGCCCCATTGGTGTCTGAGGTCAGGCACATGGCGCGTGGCATATCGGACCATTCGCCAGTGTGGGTCAGGCTGGATATAGGCCGCGAGGGAGGGGGAAGGGTGGATCCTATTAACCCCTGGTACTTTCGAGATTCCAAGATGCGCAGCGCACTGGTGAAGACAGTGGATAATTTTTTCAAGGACAATCAGGGGTCCGTGGACTCGGCAGTGTCGTTGTGGGAAGCATTTAAGACCGTGCTGCGAGGGGAGGCCCTCTCACTTGTAGTGGCGGCCAAGCGGCGGAGAGATGGTGAGGTTCTGCAAGTGGAGGAGGAGATCGGGGCTTTAGAGGGAGCGTTAGAGGAGGAGGTAACAGCGGCCTCACTGCATGAGCTGAGCTTGAAGCAAGCCGAGTATAAGGACCTTGTGACAAACGCCGCTAAGACCCTCAGTAGGGAACAGAAGGGCCGCCTGTATGATGTTGGTGACAAGGCCGGGAAGCTCCTAGCTTGGCTGGATAAAAAAGAAAGGGTTAATAGAGTAGTGCCGGAGTTGACGGGAGAGGGAGGAGAGGTGATTGTGGAACCTGAGGGGATTGTACAGTCTTTCTCGGACTATTTCCGTAAGGTTTATGCCTCAGTGTCGGATAGGCCGCCCGAGGACTCGCGTGACCTCTTGAGGGATATCGCTCTGCCCTGTCTTTCTGATGTAGATAGAGATGATCTTGATGGAGACATAACGGTCGATGAGGTGGCGGGAGCTATTCGCGCGCTGAACTCGGGCAAGGCCTCGGGCCCGAATGGCTTGCCGATTGACCTGTATAAGCTGTTCCCGGATAGGGTAGCCCCTCACCTGCGCGCCATGTTCATGGAGGCGCGGGGGAGTGGGACCCTCCCGTTGGACCAGAGGCTGGTGACAATTGTTGTGATACACAAAGATGGTAAACCCCGAGATAAGTGTGCCTCATATAGGCCCATCTCGCTCCTCAACGCCGAGCCGAAGATTCTGGCTAAAATCCTGGCGGGCCGATTGGTCAGGGTACTTGGAGACTTGATTCACCCGGATCAATCCGGTTTTATCCCGCATCGCAACACCGCGTTAAACCTTCGGCGCCTTCATGGTGTGATCGCCAGGGCTGGCACGCTGCGAGAACCGGCTATTGTGGCGTCTCTTGATGCCACGATGGCCTTTGATACGGTGGAATGGGCGTATTTGTGGGCTGTGCTAGCCAAGTTCGGCTTTGGCCCTGGCTTTGTGAGTTGGGTGAGGTTGCTGTATGAGGGACCCCTTGCGAGTGTGGTGGTAAATGGCCGGGCATCGACTCCGTTCCGGCTTGGGAGGGGGACTCGGCAGGGCTGCCCCCTGTCGCCTCTGCTGTTCGCCCTTGCCCTTGAACCGCTGGCGGCGTGGATACGCTGGCACCCGGACATACGTGGCCTTCGCTGGTCGCCCGAACACGAGGACCGCATTTCGCTATATGCTGATGACATCCTGTTGTATCTTGCCTCGCCCAAGAATTCATTCATAGTGGTCTGTGACGTTCTTACATCTTTCGGTAGGAACTCGGGTCTCGTCATCAACTGGAGTAAATCGTATTTATACGTCCTGAGTGGTGAGGTTCCGCCGGTCCCGCGAACTTGTTCGATCCAGATTGCTCAGCAGGGCTTCATGTATCTGGGGATCTTTATCTCCATGGACCCCGCTTTGCGGTATGAGAGAAACCTGCTCCCCCCCCTGGCGCGCCTGCGGCGGGATGTTGAGGGCTGGCGGAGGTTGCCGCTCTCGCTCGTCGGGCGCGCTGCCTTGTTCAAAATGATGTCCCTTCCTCGGTTCCTCTACGCATTGCAGAATACTCTGGATTGGGTGCCGGCCAGGTACTTTCGGGAGGTCGAAAGCCTCCAACGAACGTTGTTGTGGGATGGGCGGCCGCGGATAGCGATTGCTAAATTGACGCTTCCATGGTATGACGGGGGTATCGCTCTTCCAGACATCCGACGTTATTACTGGGCCACCCAGTTGTCCGCGATTAACCATGGTTTTTATGGCCCGGCTCTCAGCCCTGGTTATGCCATGGACAGATGGTTGCTGCGCGGTGGGAACTATCTTAGGGCATTGTATTCGCGGTCCCTCGACTCGTCCCTCACGGGGCCCACTGGGGTGGCGGTGCGTGTATGGAAGATGGCGACTGACTCTCTGGGCTGGAAGGATAGGCTCACCCTAGCTACCCCGTTGTTTGAATCTGAAAGGTTGGGTAGGCTTTGGCATACGAAAGGGTTTGATAAATGGGACTTGATCGGCATCTCCAGGGTTGGAGATGTGCTGATTAAGGGGAGGGTGAAGTCCTTTGAAGAGTTGCAGAAGGAGTATGAGTTGGGGGCATCTGAGTTTTTCCGATATGTTCAGGTGCGTCATGCCCTGCGGTCAGTCCTTGTGGAGGGTGAGGGGGTGCCTGAGTCCTCTCCTTTGGAGGACCGGATCCTTGATGGCCATATGCCAGAGAGCACGATCTCGCTCATCTACAAGAAACTGATAAATGTTCGGGCTGATATGCTTCTGGGGCTGCGGGACCAGTGGACCAGGGACGGACTCGAGTTGGATGATGAGGACTGGCAGTCTGCTGTTTCCTCTCCTAAGGAGGTTGCGATCCCGTCGTGTCTGAGGCTGGTGCAGCTCAAGATATTGCATCGAGTGTATGTGACGGGGTCGCGCCTGGTTCATATGGGATTCTCTGAGGAAGGCCTATGTAGGAGGGGATGTGGTATGGTGGGTACTTTCCTCCATATCATCTGGGAATGTGGTGTCATCACGGAATTTTGGAGGCGAGTTCATGCGGTGATGGGGGAGGTGACGGGCATTGCTATGCAGCCGGAAGCGCGGTGTTGTCTCCTGAATGTCTGGGGGCCCACTGATCATGATGAGGCACAGACCCAGTGGGTGACTCTGGGTAACATGGTTGCTAAGAGGGACATCGCACGCTTGTGGGGTTCCGTGGGGCCCCCCACGTTAACCGCGTGGAAAGAAAATATGGACTGGAGTATGCTCAGGGAGAAGACAGTCTATTGCGCTAGAGGCCGCCCTCGGAAGTGGCATGCCATCTGGGGGCAGTGGAATCAATACAGGGGGGGAATATGTCTTGCCCCTGATCTGGATCCCCCCGAGGAACAGCTTTCTTCTTGACCTTCTTTCCAGCTTAGTATGCAGATGTGATGGTTGATTGACTTCTTGGGCCTCTGCTTTCCCCCCGTTTTCCTCTTTTCACAGTACTGTAACTGTTAGACGATTGGGGTCCGGCTCCCCCCCTGAGGGGCTAACACCGTGGGCATTCAGTGTTGTTGCCTTGCTGGGGTTTGTTGTGTGTTGTAATTATTTAAAAATGGAACCTTTTCACTGCTCCTTCAATGCACTGTGGACGCTTCTTTGTCCTCTCCTACCGAAGCTGCCGAACCTCCGGGTTGTCGGCTGAATAGCTGTGTCCAGAAATAAAGGTTTTATAAAAAAAAAAAAAAAAAAAAAAAAAAAGACTTTATTGGTGGCCTCAGATGACCAGGGATGTGGAAAAGTACGTAAAGACCTGTGAAATCTACGCTCAGGGAAAATCTGAACGGCAAGCCCCTAAGGGGTTTTTACAACCCTTGCCTACACCACCTTTTCCATGGCACACAGTTACATTAGACCTCATTGTAGATTTGCCTCTTAGTCAAGGTTTCAACACCATCCTAGTGGTGGTGGACACATTTACTAAGATGACACATTTCACGGCTCTAAAAGGGGTTCCCACAGCTAAACAACTTGCTAGACATTTCAGTACACAGATTGTGAAAATTCATGGCATCCCGAGGGTTGTTATTTCAGATAGGGGTGCACAATTCGTATCTCATTTTTGGAAGGCTTTTCTGAAAGGGTTGGGAATCGAAGCTAGGTATTCAACCAGTTATCACCCAGAGACAGATGGGCAAACAGAAAGGGTGAACCAAGAACTAGAGCAGTACCTAAGATTGTTCCTGTTGAAACAAGAAGGAGAGTGGGCAGATTATTTATGGGCTGCTGAGTTTGCACACAACAATGCCAGGAATGTCTCTACAGGCTATTCCCCATTTTACCTGAATTATGGCCGACATCCAGATTTCACTATAGGGCAGACTGATATTCAAGTTCCAGCTGTAGAAGACCTAGTATCACATTTAAAACAAGTCCACCAGACGGTCATACAAAATTTAGAACAGGCTAAGAAAAAATATAAGACCTATGCAGATAAAAAGAGACGTGAGGGCCCTCCCTTAGAGGCAGGCGATTGTGTTTGGTTAAGTACAAAGAACCTTCGGTTAAAAGGTAACAGAAAATTTCAACCTAGATTTATAGGGCCTTATCGGATAGAAGAAAAGATGTCTCACGTTACCAATCGGTTAAAACTGCCCACCAAATTGAAGGTTCATCCAGTTTTTCATGTGTCCTTGTTGAAAAAGGCTCCACTGGAACTGCGAAAAAACTTGCCTCCGAAACCCATTCCATTAGAATCTGGAGTAGAATTTGAAGTCAAGGAGATTTTAGATTCAAAGGAGGTAAAAGACAAACTGTACTATTTAGTTGACTGGAAGGGCTATGGGCCAGAGGAGCGATCTTGGGAATTGGAGTCAGATATCCATGCTCCAAGATTAGTTAAATCCTTTCATCAAAGATTTCCTACAAAGCCACGATTGAGAGGACCTCCTTTGTTGGGGGGTACTGTCAGGACTCCAAAGGATGGCTTAACAGTAGCGGGCACAGTGTTGGGCGGAGGTCATGGACCAGGAGAAAGAGTACGGGCCAGAGGCAATGGCTGGACCAGGTTGAATCGGAAAAGGAGTCTAAAGATGGCCGCCGCCTTCTAATCATCGCGGCGGTCTAGTTTATTTCTTCCCCACAGGTGCTCAGAGGCAGTTTGAGGCGCGCGCGCTGGAACAAACGCGCACTTCACCAGAGAATTCACGAAGTACGCAGGGCTAATCTATCTCTCCACGGAATTAGTGTAGAGAATATCTCACCGGGCTTTCGTCCGGTTTTCGTTTACTACCTCCGTCGGAAGTAGTTAGGAAAGAAAACAGTTAGAGTTCACACCGAGTATATTGCCAACAAGGAGAAGTTTGCTGAAGCGACAGTTGGTGGCGCCTCTTCCCAAGTGATAAACCAAGGCTGGTGTAAGAAACTCGTCGAAGAATATCCTGGGCAGAAAAGAAGTTATAAGCTAAGTGATCTATAGAATTGATAGAAGATGTCAAGACATATGTGAATATTGTAAATAATATAGACTTGGATAGAACGTACAGAAAGATAAGAAATACGTCAAAATTCCTGCAAGAAAAGGGAAGAACCTTAAAACATTTCTGAGAGGGAAATACGGTGCAGCTAGAAAGGTCTTAGACTCCAACTAGCAAGGAATTCAGTAACAATTTATGAAGAATATCTACAGAAAATAAGTACACACACTCAAGTAAGTAGATATGCTAATTAAGAGAATAGGAGAGCGTAAGGGTAAATAAGGAAATACTTACATTCAGTGATATCTTGTTGACAGGTGAATTCCAGAGTGTTATTTTCAAAGAAATATAGAGGAGAGGCACAGTGCCAGAAACGAAGGGTAGGTTAAGATCATAGGAGCAGAATAAAAATTGGGACACAGTACATGTAGGATAAATGTATAACTTGATGCTTGATTTTTAGATTCTCTCAGTCGACACGCAGTCTGCGGATAGAACCAAGAAGCAGACGTAAGAGAGAAGACCGTTTCAGGACCAGTCTCTTCTTGTTTATTATTTTATCCACTCCCCTTTCCCCCCCCGGGGGTAGATTTGAGGGTCTAGATATTTAACTGGCCCGCAGAAATATCCTTGAAGGGGAGTTGGGAATCAGCATCTCTGTTCCTGTGCAAGACATCAGAAAGAAGAATCTCGTGGCCTTGACAATACCCTACTCATGGGGACATCCCTTCCGCCTCATATTTCGCTGGGAAGGGAATCATTTCTAACTACGATCTCTAACAGAAGCTTGCCAAGTGCTGGGGTTGGACCAGCCCATGGGGGGGCGTGAGTCGGGTCCTTCCTCCCCCAACCAAGAGAGCGACCGCCACACTGGCGGAGACGTGGAGCACGAAGAGGGACAAGGCAACAAGATCTTGCAGGGATAGCCAAGGCAGCATTGGACACGATTCCTGTGGTGCTGGCCAAGACAGACGATACTTAAGAGGACTGGACATCCAGCAAACCTATGTATAGCAGAAGGGCTGGGTGGTAGGTGGGAGGGGTTGGGGATTGTTGGCACATGTTGGACCCCTTATGGTGAAACTTGTGTCACAAATTCCTGTCACACTATCGTTGGCTTGCCATGTGTTATTTGCCAACATACATGTGGTCAAAAGATTAATCATGTTGCAGTAATTCAACAATGAATTAACTGTGCCCAGTGGTTCCTTTCATTATTCATTTGTTGCTGTTTTCTGTGACCAATGCTTATTTGTTTATTGTTTACCTTTTTAACATTTGTTTTTGCTAATGCTTGTTGGAAGTAAGGAGACCGGAGAGCACGTGCATTTAAATGAGACAGCTGCTCTTTGCAGCTTAAACATGTGCTTGGTAACTGAATTGACACTTTGCCAGAACAAGCCCAGACAAAGCCCAGGATCCAGGCTATAAATAGCCTTGCTCTTCAAAGCACTGGTTGCTTGGCTTTTTGATTCCTGCACATCGTTCAAGGATTCCACAGAGCCCTGCATCATTCAAGCCTTCAAGGAAGAATTCCCCAGAGCCTTCTTCTCTTCAGCAAGCACTGTGACCTCAGCCTGTAGGCATTTCTCCCATCTTCAAGTTCAGACAGAGTTCAAGGACATTGCAGAGTCTGTGAATCACTCGGAAGAGCTAAGTTTTCAATCATTGTTTATTTTAACTCAGTCTCCTTTCCGCTTCAGTTATGTCTGTGTAAATTGCTTGGGACTTTACATGCATTTTTGATGAGTGGACATTTTGGGACAATATTGATCTTGTTAATACTATCCTTTATGAGGACAATAATTATTTTGTTTTTATGACTATTGCCTAATGTAAATGCACACGCTACTGGGCTGAGAATAGGCAATAATCATTCTTATTCTTGTAAAGTGTGTAACCCTGTTTGTACACGTATTTGGCAGCGTGTGCGCAGAGAACAGATCTTGTACAGGTCGCCTTATTTAGGCATACATGTTTTTTGTTTGTTTTAAAAGTGACTTTATTTAAAGGTGCAAGTAACTCCCTCTAAAGGTGCGCCATCCCCAAGTTGTTGGTGAATGCTGGCAGCGTATTAAGGACACTTTGGCCAAAGCATTATATGATTGAAATTAGGAAACTTCTTGCACACATTAAGGTGAGATCATAGGAAGGTATAAATCTAATGCATAAAATCTCATGTTATGATATAAATTACGTAGCCTAATACAATGCCTGTTTATGTTATAGAAGCAAACTGTATATACCATAGTCCTTACTGAGAGATGAACTAGTTGACAAGGCATCACACCAAGAAAGGTAATGTGAACATTAAACCACGTGTATGTTTTACAGGTAGTCCAATGAAATCGGGGAATGCAATGCTTATGCGCTTTGTGTAGTTTTTAGGATATATCTCAGGTAGCTTGCCGAGTAACCTTTCAGAACCTGACTGGCCCAGATGGCACATCCTCCTTTTGGTGAAGCACGAAGCGTAGCAGTCTCTCTCTCTTTGTCTCTCAACCCAAATCCCCTTCCCTCTTTGTGCACCTGCCAGGGCTTCTGTTTTTATCAGCAGCACTGAGAGGTGCTCAGGGTGGGTTGAGGAATAGTCATCGCCCCTGCAGACGGACCTGGTTTTCAGGTGAGTGGCTGGACTCACATCTTACAACTTGCAGACTTGTAAGACTGTGGGACTGAAAGTAAGTTGCTGTGTTAGTACTCAGGTTAACCTTTTTTCCAGTTTTCCCTGTTTTATCATTGGGGTCCACAGTTGCTTACACAACTGATGCAATGACACGAATGCAGGGCAATCATGAAGTCTTCCACTGCAACTAGCAGATCCCTTAGACTCAGAAGGCCGTTAAACCCCATATCCCACATCACTCTAGACAGCCCCAATGCAGACCACACCATGTGAGAGGGCTCAATAACCTGGTAAAATGCAGGGCGGTATTATCACATTTAGGAAAATTCGAGCGCAGATATCTGTCTCCTTCAGGAGACCAATTTGCTCTCCAAAGATTGCCACCGCTTTAGGTCCTGTGCTTTCCCACACCTATTTTTCTCCTCGGCCTCCACGAAGACACAGGGTTGGCCATCTTGGTGGCACAGTTCTTCAAGGTGAGAGTGGGACAGAAAGAGGCCGAACTTAGGGGCAGACTCCTCACTTACCGTTTCACGCTGGGGGGGGCAGTCCTCGGTAGTGAGCTCTATATACACCCCAAACGACGGGCAAGAGACATTTCTATGCACAGCATTAGCAGAGGCGATGTCTACCATTGAGAGGGATGGTATTACTAGGAGGAGACCTCAAGTTGGTATTCGATAATGCGCTAGACATATTGATACAGAGGCATGGGCAGGCGGGGGCATTATCGGAGGGAGGTCACACATGGCTAAGGGACATGGGGCTAAGGTACCTGTGGAGGGCCTCCCATCCTCTAACTCCTTTTTCTCTAATGCACATAAGACATACGCTAGGTTGGACTATTTCCTGGGCACAACAGACATACATGCACTCACCACGGAGTCGGAAATCCTCACAGCAGCGCTTTCAGATTATGCCACAGTGATACTTTCACTGTCCCTCCAACCACTGGAGCACCCCACCTGTCAGTGGCGATTACGGGATACTATGCTACAACGCCCGGAGGTGGTAGCATAGATTCAACTAACTATCACAGAATAGCTTGCACACAACGGCACCCCGACATTTCCATCGCCACATTATGGGAAGCGCTCAAAACAGTAGTCAGGGGCGAACTCATCGCAATTTCAGCCACTGACAATATAGCTCGAAAAGAAAAAAGGGAGGCCCTTACAAAACAAATCAAAGAGCTAGAACTCATTCACCAACACACAGGCGCCCCGAGGAACTGGCATCAACTGTCAGACTTTTGCTCCCAACTTTCGGTCGTTCAGCTCACACGGAGGTTTTCCCAGAAGAGCAGCAGCTTGCAGGAAACTTGACAGTTCCAGCTATTACTGCCTCAATGCAGATTAATCTATCTAACATCGACAGCCGACCCATCTGGCCTTACACAGAGAGTTTTTACCCTTTTAGTGCCATTGTTCCGTTCTCATGTATAAGGAGCCTCACATGCCCTTAAATAACTTCTGCCTCTTCATGGAGGCGACCTATGATCCCCTCACCCACCTCCACACCACAGTCCTGATGGAGACCCCAGCGTAAGGATTGTAAATAGCCTAGTGATCTTTTGGGGTCGAAACGTCGAAATTGTTCAATTAAGCCAGCTTGAACAACAGAGATTTAGTACTGTGTAAACATTTGAGACCATGGCTTAAAAAAAGTTTTTGTGTGTAAATTGTGACTAAGAGGCTCGATGAATGAGCCACATGTTCTTTAAGTGATATATTGTTTTGATGTACTTTACACATTTGCAGTCACTACCCTACCCTCACTTAAATCACTATCACCTAACCCCATCTTTCTCTTTTTCCTTCCCCACCTAGGGATATCATTGTATATAATAATATGTGAACAATGTCAATAACAGGTCAATGCTCAGTGTGAATTAAAATACCATGAGCAATATATAATTTCTGTCTCAGTCTTGAATTTATATTTATGTTGTGATTTTGAAATTGTATTATCATTTTCTGGGACCACTGTTCCTATGTACTGTCCTATACCCAGGTCCCAGAGACTAGCTTTGGGTTTACCTTTCTTAGGTAACTTTTTGCTCCCAACTGGCGAGCCTTGATTCGGTTCAGGCAGAATACACTGCCCTCCATCTACGCCATTCCTTCTATGTCGGCGGAGATAAAATGTGGCCGACTTCCAGCAAACAAACTGCACGCTCAGCGGCAGAACCTGGGGGTGTCCTCGATTCAGACGTCGTGGGGGAGCTGGTGACAGAAGACAGAGCTATAGCGAATACCTTTATGGAATTCTACAAGCACTTATACTCAGGCCAACACTTAGACCCCAGAGGCAGCACCTGGCATCTCCAATTTGCACACACGACCCATCTCTCACCAGAATTAAACATGCATTAGCAAAGCCTTTAGGTCTGGCTATTTATAAAGAGCACATTTACATGCCCTTCAAAGGCCGCAATCTGCACTTTCAAGAAGAAGGCAGCAGTACTGTAATGTAAAATAAAGGCTCCTTGAGTAATCCCTCTTTACTGCAGTCAAATGTAGTAGCTTAAGCTGTTACGAGAGGTCACTTGAGACAGACACAAATGCTTACCGTAGCAGGCTGCATTACCTTAAGCCACTAGTGAAGGTCCTATGAGTCGGACGCAAATGCTTGCTGCACCCTGCTGCGGTACTAGAGGTCTCGTGTGTGACACAACACTTCAGTACCTCAAGTTGTCACTATTGTTCCCTTGAGTCACACACAAGTGTCCCATGGGCTTCCATCACTGCCCTTTCAATTTGAGGATGCCAAAGAATTATGAACCTGCTAGGTGTCCTGAAATGTTTTCTTTACTTGAAAGTGGAGAGGAGAAATGGCAAAAATCTCAACTGTTCTTTTATTCTGACCAAGCAAATTAAAGAGAGGGCTTGGAGTCAAAAGATAAATTTGCATATTCATGCTAGCAAGTCTAATGATTTTTGGTTGTTTTCTATGGCCTAAATACGTTTGAATGCAAGGCTATGATTATCAAAGTCGCTAATAAGACTCTTTGTGCATCTTCTCTATGTTTTTGATGGGGTTATCATATTATCAATAGTTACCATTCACCAGTACTCACAAAAATCTTGGGTTTAGTTGCGCTTAAGGAATAATTCTTTAGCTGCTTTCCTGAACACATATGACACCAGTATAGGCTGGAAGTGGTATAAGATTGGCAAAGAGAGACTGAGGACTTAAAGGCTGTGAGGAAAGAGGGAGGAGAGGGAAGTAATAAAGTGTAAGTCTAACAGGAGAGGGTAAGAGAAGTTAAAATAATGACAGCAGTCCCACAGGGTGGGGGGATTAAGATCATTCCAGGTCTCAAAACAAATGCGAAGTGATTCTACACGGCAAGAGCTCTTGCCACGCTAGATCGCTAGAAGGTCCTACCTACCATCATCTTTGAATTGCTGATTTTTCATGTAATTGATACATGCATGTACCTGAGTAATTGCCTAGTGAGTGTTTTCAGCCTGTATGTTAGTTTGCCTAGGAGGAATGCTGGTTATTGTGACCTTACCTCCAACAAACTAGGCAAACTTATTGAGTGGTCAATGTGTGGGTTTGGGGTTAGGTTTAGGTTCAGGTTTAGGCATTTTAAGGTCTATGAGGAGTGTTGATCAGCAAGTTGTTGCCAAAGTGTTTCCAATGGGAGCAAGGATTATGTGGTATTGGTATTCCAATTCCTCACTCAGTATTTTAATGGTTCCTCCTTTATGTGTACCTGCTTAGTATTGTAATTGTATGTATCATACAGAATGTTTACTGTTGAAGAGAAGCTAAGATAACAGTTCTGGGCTGTGCGCCTTACTGCTCTGCGGAGGCTGGAGTTTCTCTATAATAAAATATTTATCTACTTACTCTGTGGCCTAAGGTCATTTACCCTTTCTCTCCAAAGTCACAGATTGCTGTTCAAGAGTCTCCTTTTTTAGCAATTTCAATGGAAGACGTCTAAATTAAACTAGTACTAGGTTCTAATACAAGACCAGGGGCGTCCAAAGAAGCTCCAGTAGTGTTGGGTCCATGACACATTTTGAGGACAATTACTAATAAAATGAGTTCCATTTAGATTTACTGTAGGTACATTTATCTTACATAGTTATCCTGAAAATCTGGCATGGATTATGTCATCCTGGTACTCCTCTTTTAGACACTGGGAAGAGGACAGCGCATGTTCATGGATCATTTTTTTCTTTTGATGTTGTCATCATTCTTAGCTCAGTATTACCTCCTACTACTGCTGAACGTTTACAAGCTTATTTATGAGAGGCTTGCGTCATGTTTGCACCACGCAGCTTGGTAAATGTGTGAAGTCAGATTTTTGAAGCCACGCAAAGTCAGTATGCGTGGCTTAAATATTCTGGAGTAACGTAACGCAGTGCCAATCACTGCATTGCGTTACTCTGCCATAGGAAGGGGTTCCATGGGCATTGCGTGGGTGTTCCCATGCAAATACCATGGATTTTGACACTGCCCTAGATTTACAGAAAATTGTAAACCTGGGGATGCTCCAAAATCTTACACCTTCCCAGGGGAGGCGTAACAAGGAGAAACATATTTATTTTTCCTCTTTTCTTCCTCTGTGCTGCATTCTGCAGCACACATAGAAAGAGGAAGATGCTTCCCAGGATTGGTTTTATGCAGGAAGGTGCCCCTTCCTGCACAAAACAATCCTCTTATAATGCAGGCACCCTTGCACCAGGATGCAAGAGTGCCTGCGTTGGGGCTAGGCTGCCAAAAAGGTGCAAGGGAAAGGTCAGTAATGTGCTGCCATACATCTTTCATAGCAGTCTTCTATTTATATCAGAATATAGTGTTATGATGCATGTAAAACATTAAAACAAAGTTGTTAAAAAGAAACTTTAGGCATTTTCTTGTAGGTGTATATGTATTTGTAACGTGAAAGAAACAAGCTGCAGTTAAAAAGGTATAATCAAAAGATGTCATACCTCCTTTGACAAATTCTCCTTTTTATTGTTCAAATCTTTTATTTTTTCTTTAAGCTCAATGATCCTTTCATTCTTGCTGTTTTCGTCTGAATGCTCATTGGATAAGCAGCTATCGGAGTCCTAAGAAAAATTAACCATATGGCAAAAGTAAGCATATATGAATATTCTGGACATGTAGAGAGTGTAATGATACAACGCTAATTTTTATTTGTAAAGTAAATAGCATTCAGATACCTTGGTTGTGACTATGTTCATTTTAGTCCAGACACCTTCCCACTATCAACTTGTGTGTAGCCTACCACATATTGGCAGGCCTGGAAATTGCTTCTAGTGTTGTTAAAACCTAGCTTTGAGTGCCAATTATGTGCAGGACATGAATGACTCAGATGCAGCATGCCTCCACCCCAACCATATGCATACCCTTACCTATTCCCTTTGAAGAAACAAGCATTTTAAATGAAATAGGTCTTGCATTTGGGACCTCTTTTGGCCACATGTGGTACTGCACCCTGCAAAATGGGTAGGTATAAAAGATTGACATTTATAAAGTCAATAACTCTAACTCCAACAAATGCGTGACCTATTGTATTTTTTAATGCTTGTTTTTAGATATGGTGTTAGGGAAGCCCTTTTTAGTTTACTAAAATTATATTCATAATATACTTATTTATAGGGATTTTCTGCCATCGCTCTTCATTGCTCTGTTGTGACGCTCATATTTAAATTCTGCTTACTACATCACACATCATGAGGCAATGGGTTAGTTCACTTCAGCCAGTGGCTAACTCCACTGTGAGGAAATTCTCCCCGTCCCAAGTCCACACCCAAAAAGTAGTTCTCCTCATGACGTGCTCGTAGCTTCAACAACAACAAAGTTGTGGAAAGACCATGAAGAAACAAAACAAAAAAAGCACTGGCAAAGCTAAAAGACGAGCAGTCAAAACCAGACCGATTGGCTCTTCATGCACTTTTTACAGCAAAAAAAACCCTTTCTCCTAGCATCTATGTTATATACTTTCTCCGTATTAAATTTAGAAAAGTGGCTGCCTCGTGACGTTTGGGTAAGCATAGTTTATATAGTCATACCTTCTAACTGTACTTTTTCGGCATACAATTGTGCTTTAATGTTCTCGTTTGCTCATACAGATATATTCTGACTGCGAGCTGTTCATATATATTATTTCAAATCACTCAGTGTGCTCTTTTAAAGCAAGAAAACACGTTCAGATATGGAACGTGGCAATATATTTATAAAAACTTGTAAACCCAAAAAATTTATTAAACGTTCTCTTGGCTTCCTTCGGTAAACATTCTCAAGACTAATGGCTCATCCTTCGCCGTGCAGAGTATCAGTCTCTGTGATTATAGTTCTTACATTTCTCTTCGTCCTGCTGATCAAGAAAAGCATTTGATCTTCCAATTACTCTTGCTGAAGTGGGTCTTTTTGACAGAAAACAAATAGCATGTGTGGAGGATGCCATGGTGGTGGTGGGGGGGTCAGGCGCTGGACATGCACACACCCCTGGAAGTTATTTGGAGCTCCCCATTCAGCACACCCCAGGCAGACAGCCCTTTCCGGCAGCCCTTCTAAAAACTCTCCGAAGTGGTATTACATAAGAACCAGAGGCTTACTGCCAGACTGTGGGGGCTGTTCCACGCCACGGCCTGCGTAATGGCTTCAGATTGCTGTTGGCCTGCCTGCCTGATGTCAGCTGGAGAGGGAGCTCTCGAGCTGTGATACCCCTCCCTCCCATCTGTTTTTAGTTGAAACGTATGTTGCTGTGATTTTGTTTCAATAAAATAAGCAATTAAAACAAATCTATTTGATCAGCTGCAGTACACACATGATGCACTGAGCGCTCTCACACTCTGCTCTCCAACATTTATAGAATTGAAAATGGGGCAAAAGCGCAGCGCCCGTGCTGACAATATGAAGATGGGCGTTGTGCTGCATAAACTTTATGAAACTTTAAGCCACAGCAAGGCACCTGCATTCATATTATCAGTACAGGTGCAGCGCTTTATTAAAGCGCGGTGCTTGTGTTGATAATATCAAAGCAGGTGCCACGCTGAAGTATAAACTTTATGCTGTAGTACGACGCCCGCTTCCATTTTATCAACACAGACGCCACACTATATTAAAGCCTGGAGCCCATGTTAATAATATGAAAGTGGGCACTGTGCTGAAGAATAAACTTTATGAAAGTTGATGCAGCAGCCCGACGCCCGCTTTCATATTATCAACACGGGCGCCGCGCTTTATGAAAGTGTGGCAAAAGGTTGATAATGTGAAAGCGGGAGCCGTACTGCAGCATAGAGCATGGCTCCCGTGTTGATAATATTAAAATGGGTGCAGTGCTGTGAGATAAGGAATCGACGGTGGAAAGTAAAAAATGTTTTTAAAAGAGTTCTCCCAAGCACTAACAAGAGGCAGTGACAACAAAGTAAAAATAAAAAAAGAGTTCTCCCACAGCTGAAGAACCAAAGTGTAAGGAAACTGTACTTTACCTGCACTGTACTTGACTTTGCCTTGAAGGGAAGTGACGTATCGGCAAAGCCAACGAAATAGGAGGCAGCAAAAAATACTGACAGTTGAATGAACCATTGGTAAATAGCAGGCGAGAAAAAAGTTGGATTGAATACAGCATGTCTTGCAGACAGCGCATGCGCGCTGTAGCTCGACCTAAAAAGGAGAAAATAAATGTGTGTTTTAGGCCAATGCAAACACAACGAGATAATGGACGGAGCGCTGAAACTATTCAGACACTCACTCCCAGTCACAGATCTGGGTTGAATCCATCATCATTCTTTATCTCACTTCGCCTACCCAGTTCAGACTTAGCCATCTGCAAATCAGTCTTGGGAAGAGTCCCACTCAAACTGCCAAGCCAGGTCTTTCCTGGACCAGAAACAAGCATCCTGGGACTGGTTTCAGGCTGACACCCCTCATCAGCCAGGCTGGCCTGAATCCAGTGGCAAAGTGAGCAAGGGACCCACGTCTGGGCATACCCTGCCAACTTAAGGCGAACAGAGCAAATACAAGGAGATGATGGACAGAACACTGAAACTTTTAAGACACTCACCCCCAGTCACAGATCTGGCTGAATCCATCATCGTTATTTAGCTCACTTTGCCACTTTGGATTCAAGCTGACCTGGCTAATGAGGGGTTTTACCCAAAACCGGTCCCAGGATGCTTGTTTCCGGTCCAGAGAAGACCTGGCTTGACAGTTTGGGCTGAACTGTTCCCAAGAGGAACAGAGTCAAGACTGATTCACATATGGCTGGGTCTGAACTGGGGTGGCGAAGTGAGCTAAAGAGCAATGATGGATTAAACCCATATCTGTGACTGGGGGCAAGTGTCTGAAAAGTTTCAGTGCTACATCCGTCATCTCTAACCCCGGGCGGGTAACTCCGCTCCCCCAGCGGAGTTTACAGAGTTTTGCCTACTCTGTGCTCCGTTGCAAATGCGAAGTTTAGGTAAAACTCAGACTCCATGATGGAGCGGAGTTAGCCGGCCCCTCCATTCTCCCTAATCAATTTTAATTGAAAAGGGAGGGGGGAGGGAGCGGAGTTCCACAAGTTTTTTTCCAATTCCGTGGCACTCGGCGTAGAGGCACTACACCAGCTCCGCCCGGGCTTAATCATCTCCTGGTGTTTGCTTTGTTTTAGGCCAATACCTGATCACTGGGTGGGCAAAAGTAATGGGAAACACCTTACAGACTAAGCATAACAGGGTCACCTTGAAATAACTTTATCCTACTCTTAAGTGCTGGTTTTTTCTCATTCTCAACTTGTAAACAGATTCTACAGCAACTAAGAATAAAAAAAGGAGGAGATAGATGCAGTGTCACTGTTAGACTTGGGGGTCTCTAGTTGGCACAGGTATGCACTTGTGACAAATAGGGACCCTTGCCTCTAGTCAGGGTAAGGGGGTACACTCCTAAAATAACCCTTGCTCACCCCCTTGGTAGCTTGGCACGAGCAGACAGGCTTATCTCAGAGGCAGTGTGTAAAGCATTTGTGAACACATACAGTAATCAAGTGACAACACTACAGATGGACACCACACCGGTTTTATATCAAAAATAAGTATTCCTTATATAGATTTACCACAAGACCATTAAACGACAAAAATACACAATACGGTTACTTTAGATGGTAGAATTTTGCTGAGTTCTCTTTAGTTCTTAAATGCAACACTTTAAGTCAATGTACCTTTTAGATGCGACACGCAGGGCAACAAAAGTGTTGCAACGATGTTGATGCGTTGAAGATTTTGGTGCAAAGAAATAAAGACGTGAAGATCTTCCAGATGCGGCACGCTTCTCCGATGTTTGCGAGAAGACTCGACTCGATGCGTCAGCTGCAGCGGCGACACACTTTATGCGATGCGACGACAGCAGCCTTGGTGGCGACACTCTTCTCCAATGTTTGCGAGACGCTTCCGCTCGATGCGATAGCTTGCAGCGGCGACACACTTTACACGATGCAACGACAACAGCTCTGACGGCGGCACGCTTCTCCGTGGATACGAGGCGCTTTTCTTGATGCGGTGCAATGCGACAGCTACGATGGCTGCGATGGCGTCACGCTTCTTCCTCGATGCGAGACTCTTCGCTTGATGCGGTGCAATATGTCAGCTACGATGGCTGCGATGGCGATACTTTCTTTTCAGAGTGCAGGGCAGAGACATCAGACGCACCACAGGAGGTGGAGCCAGCATTGTGGAGGGAAGGCACAGCCCTATTCAGGTCCCAGGTGCAACTCTTCCCACCCATCTAGTTGCAGATCTCTCTATTCACCACTGGGACACCTCACCCTGTCTCCTGGAATTCCCCAGCCCTGTCACTCAAACTCCTGACAGGGAATACACAGCCTAGCAGAGGCAGGTTTGAATGGTTAGACAAGAAAATGCCTAATTTCTAAAAGTGGCATTTTCAAACACAGAATGTTAAAACCAACTTCACTAATAGATGTATTTTGTCATTCTCAGTTCAGGTATACTAAATTCGAATTTCTACCATGTTCCCCGAGTCAGTTAGGATTATGAGATGTAATAACCAAACTGTCCATTTAGGCCTATGGAGAACAGGTAGCCTTGCAATATTGAAAAACGAAAATGGCTGTAATTCACTATTAGAACATGCCACACACAACAGGGCATGTCCTACCTTATCCTTACAATGCACCCTGTCCTTGGGCCTACCATAGGGGTGTCTGATATGAAGAAAAGGGGAGGTTTAGGGACTGGCAAGTGGGTGCACTTGCCCAGTAGGCATGACAGTACCAGACTGCACGCAGGCTCTGCAATGGCAGACCTCAGACATACTTTTACAGGCTGCTTCTGTGGGTGGCACAACCAGTGCTGCAAGCACACCAGCAGTATTTGGATTTACAAGCCCTGGGCACTCCTGGTGCACTGTACTAGGGTCTGACAGGTAAACCAAACCAACCAATCATGGAATCACAAATTCATACATTAATTTACCATAGGGAGCACTTGCAATGTGGCACTGGACAGCAGTGGCACAGTGCCCTGAACAACTAACACCAGCAAAAACACACGAGGCAACAGCAAAAAATGGAAGGGAGACCCACGCCAAGGTGCCAGGTCTAACAGTCAGGCAGGCCCATCCTGGGCAAACATATTTCAGAGGACTTCCTGGCATCGCTCTGGAAAGAAGCCCTGAGAGCGTTTTGTCAACATAACGAATGTGGGGTAGCCAACAGAGTTGCCCATTATGTCATTCACTGTACTTTCCTGTAAAATGCCACAATACCACCATAGCCCTTGAACAGTACTTATTGACCCTGAATAGAGATTAGCGTTTATACAACGTGCACCAATCGGTGATACTTAAAGCTGTCCACAAATTATGGCATTAATAGCCTATTAGCCTTCATCAGTGTATCCAAAAATCACAAAAAGGTGGTCCAAAGAAGGTAGAGTCTTGGTTCAGGCCGAACAGAAACACAAGCAATATCTTATGCTCAGATTGTTCAAGATCTTCTCAGTTGATGAAGCATGAGGACGAAAAAAGAATCTTGAAAGAAAAATCACTTTATTCAGATGATAGTGTCTGAGGTAAAAAAGGGCCTACAGCTCACTTCTAGACCTGACTCACGATATTGCCACCAACGAAGTCTTCCATCAAAGACGTTTAATGTCACAAAAGACCATTGGCTTAAAAAGGCTTGTGCACCAAATTGTTCAGGACCAGGTTCAGGTCCCAAGAAGCAAAGGAACACTTACTGGTCCTATAATATGTCTCTGGTCAAGGAGAAGGCCTATTGATGCCTTTTCTGGAAGGCCAAAAGGTTAGTTTTGCATGTATTTGTATTCGTCTCAGCCAGGTGATTCAAAAAGACATAGCACTATCCACACACTGAACATGGTGATTAGGTCTCGCCTACGCAGCGCACATGCGCTGCGTAGGCAAAAGACCTTTAGCAATCGCTTCGGCTTTTCAGCCAAAAACATGCACGCGTTCCATTGCCTTCAATGGCAACGCGTGCACGTGAGGCGATTTCCTTGCGGGAGCGAGCTTGACACCATATGTTTGTAATTAACATACAAACATATGGTGCCCCCTGGCTCTCTCCTGCAAGGGAAACGCTTTGTGTGCTGTCGGGAGCACTCCACTAAACCCTCCCACTTTTAGCGCGAGGCGCGCGTGCTTGTTTGGTTCAGCCGGTGTTTACACTTTCTGTGCCTGATGGTCAGTCATCTTCGGGCGTCTTAGGTGTCATTTCTCTCTCTGAAAGAAGACCTTTACCTATGTGTCAAAGTGCAATAGTGTAACATCAACCCTGTATATAGCTTCATTTTGATAAATAAAAGCTTGGCCTGCCTCATGGAAGTTTCCCTCCGCGATGACTCTGCCGGGCCGGCACGTCAAGGAGCGCCTTTTTCCAGCCAGTGTTGAGGCTGTGACCCGCGGCCTCACCTGGGATAGCCCTGTCTCGTCCTTTCAGCTGTGGGAATCATCTGCTCGCTCCTTGGTCTTGCAGGCTCACTCGACCCTTACTCTGCGGCCGTAAAGCTGTTATAATGTGGACTGGGAGCGGGGTGAAGGAAGGTTCAATTAACTGAAGATGTGCAACGCTCATTGGGCTCAAAGGGCTTCAGCCCCTCGTCGTGTGTGTCAGCCCGGGCTGAGACAGCTTCCCGGGAACACACACAGCCAGAGTACTTCACAGGTCTTTAAAAGACCATTTAATTGTTTTACTTGAGAGCGTTTAGGAGCAAACTGAGAGGGTGGGAGGCATCTGAAAGGGGTCCGAAGGTATGAACTGGTATGGGGTCCTGTAGCCAGGGTGGGGGGGGAGGAGGGCGGAGGGTGTCCTGGAGAAATGTGCGTGTGTATGGCGAGGAATGGGCCCCCAAGCTGGACCTTTACTAAAAACCTCGCTGCCATGAGCCAGGCTGGCTCCTGCCCCTCGAAGCCTTCATTCAATGCTGGATCATGAATGAACTCCGTCACTTGTTTGCTTGAAGTGGGGGTGGAGGAGGGTGGGGGACGTGGACTCCTCAGACACATGTCCACCTCTGCGCCTCGGGTTGTGTGAGAGCTTTTACCAGAGCGTTGTGTTGGCATGTTCAATGCTTGTTGAACCTGGCACGCTAAGTTACTTACATTTCTCCTCGCCTAAAATGTTCATTTTTTTTATTCTGTCTATTTATTTCGTATTGTTTTTTCAATGACCATTGCCTTTTTGAACGTTTTTCCAATCTGCATCGATTTCTATTTACACCCCGCTGCTAACTTCTGAATGTTACGTTTTGAAATTATAGCGGCAAATCCAAAGTTAAAACGGGGCAAACGCTAAAGAGTGGTTGAGGAAGATCTCTACACCTGCATCACCCCAGGGTTTTTTTAAATAGACAATTGCTGCTAATACATTTTTCATATTGGGTTAGTTTAAGCCAACCAGAACTACACAACCCAGAATGGATTTTAGCTCTGATTCTTGCAGACCCGCTGCACCCGTGAAACGTCACATCAGTTTTAGGGAGCAGGCCCAGCCGGACCCAGACTGACTCATCCCCCTCATTGAAGGAGGGCTGTTCTGGCGTGAATGAAGTATGGCGCTCACTCGCCAAAGACTGAATGCAGTGATGTTTTTCTAATTAGCGGTTTGTCAGCACCAGTCATATATACAAACATTAAAATATTCCTGAACTATGGCGTGCATGAGACCAGCACCCATTTGAAGGATTTGTAATTCTAAATAATAAATAAATGTCTTGCACTCTAAATAGTAAAGCCCCTGACAGTGTTTGCTGGCTGGGGTTGCAATAGTCACGGTGGGAATTTAAAATGCCTGCTTTGAAAAAGCTTGTTTTAAACTTGTGCGGACTGTGCTGAACGGGTTTGGTCAAAAGTGGGTCCTGTGTCCTACATGGGTAGTTTTTGTTTGAAAATGGAAGGAGCCCGTTCATACAAACCTAGGACAGCAGAAAAAAACACAAGTTTGTTAATCAATCATGTTGCTGAATCGATTCTTAGTTTTTAGCTCTTCTCTGGTAATGTGAGTGGAAAGTCAGCCTTCCTGGGGACCACGTACCCCTCAGGGCGCAGCTCCATGGGGGATGTTTGGGGTGTGACCCCCCCCCCCATAGAAATGGATTTGGTGTGTGTTGATTCCAGGGGCTTCGCCCTCCTAGCACAGAGGCAGGTCTCTTTACACCCGCCACCCCCTACTCCTCATCACACAAACCAGGCCAAAAATAAACAAAGGACTGATGACTTATGTAGTGAAGAGAGACTAACTTATAACACTTATAAGGTCCCAAAGGCGAGACCTATTGGCTATGCCAATGCTTGTTTTTCTTTGCTACTGCCAACTGACAGAATTTCAGACATGGGGGAGTTAAGAGTAGACAGTGTACCAAAGAAATGGGTCACCGGTACCAGAAAAGACTCTTTAGAGCCCTTCAGTTAAAGCTCCAGTGCTAGTCATGTGTAGTTGACAAACAGTTTAAGTGATCAGCAGGAGTCTCAAGGAACCTATGCTGTTTCATAGAACCCAAATTTATCAACTACTCTCTTTATTTTTTAAATGAAACCTCGAAATACGAGGTTACATTTCACTTAATATGTAAGTGAACGTGGAATCTTTTCTCATCTTAAAGTAATGGATCAATGGAGTGTTGTGATTAGTGCCACAACTAGAATACCACTACTATCTCTACCACACTTATTGGTACTACTCGTACACCTTTATCCAATAACACCAACAGTACTGTATTCCATACTGCAACTAATACTATTAGTACCACAGTAATTATATTACTACTGCTTGGAGAAATATGCCAAGTGGTGTTACTATTGGTACTATTTATATATATCATTACTACTGGTACAACTACTGTTTGTACTTCTACTAATATTAATACTACAGGTAGCACTAGCAATGCTCTGAATACTAACACCGCTACTAACATTACTTGCACTACTACCGCTACAAGTTAAACTAATGTTGCCAGTGCTACTGAACTACTTCTACATACACTACTAAAAGCAATACTATTACTAATGGTACTAGTAATACTAACAATTACCCACTCATACTTATTATCTTCCTCATAATATCCTCAAAGTATTAAAAACCTATTTTCCAAAGTCTTTGGCAAGCTAACTGTTAGAAATTGAGTTTCTGGATCACTAGGGTATGCACCCAAGTTAGGCAGAACCCACCACTCTAGTCAGGGCAAGTCAGATACACACTAAGATAACCTGTTCTCACCCTCTAGTAGGATGGCGCAGAGCAGCTAGGCTCATCATCAGAGGCAATGTGTAAACTATTGTGCAACACACTAACACAATAAATACACCGCAAAAGAGACTCCACACAGATTTATAAAAATAGCTCTCTATAATATAAATCACAAAAGACGAAAACAACATGTATCAAATAAGTAATTTGCAAATAATGCAGGTTGTTAGGGTAAATCACCTTAATTGCAGTTAAAACATATGGGTATATCACACCTGCGCTCATATTACACATTATATGGTTATTTCTGTGCGCCTTGTTGAAACGATAAGCGGCCAAGGTGACACAGGCACCCAGTGTGCGGCGCTAGATTGGTGGGCATGCGGGCCCACAGGTCGATCCTAGCACTCAGCAGCAGAGGGCGGAAGTCTGAGCTGCAAAGGCTTCTCTCCTTGCTACAGTGTTTAAGCCAACCAGAACTACACCACCCAGAATGCAGTAGGTTGTCGCAGGTGCTGAATCATTCACTCCGGACAGCTCCAAGTGCAGAGTCAGAGTGCAGATTCTAAGTGCTGAGACTCCTGGGGGGAAGGCAAAGAGCGCTCCGTGACTCAGAGCGCCCAAGTTACCCAGCACAAGTCAAGGGAGGGACTCGCCGGTCCTGGGCAACGACACCAGTCTTCCAATGATCCTCTTGAGTGCATGCATGATCTTGGCAGAGTCCATCTTCGGTGCTGCGGCGCCAGCTGTACAAACCAGGGTGCTTCATCCTGATGGAACTGCCAGCGCTTCAACAGCCCTCAGAAGAATGATAGATCAGCTACACACTGATCTTTGCAAAAGCCCCACGGCAGGACTCACCAGCTGCACAGCCAGACAGCCCGGACAGGTAGGGGAATCTTTGATGGCAAAAGCAGAAAGTAGGCAGCAAGTCAGCTCATCAAGGCAGTTTGCAAAGTGGCAGGCCCTTTTGCAGCCCAGCAATCAGTAGGCAGTAGGCCAACACATCAAAGCAAGTAGCAAGAATGGCAGTTTCTCCTGGCAGCACAGCGGTCCTCCTGGCACTGTGGAGATGTAGAGCCAGGAGCGTCTGGTTACAAGTCCCACGCAGTGTCTAAAGATATTGGGTCAGAGCCTCAATACTTATACTCAAAAATGCCTTTGATGTAGGGGGTGACCTCAAAAGAACCCTTAGAAGTGCACAAATATACCTTTCAGCCCAGCCCTGGCTCCAGTCGATCAGTAGGGGTAAATTATCCCTTTGTGTGAGGGCAGGACAGAAGGTATTAAGATGTAATGTGAATCACCTCTCCCTCTCCCTGCCCAGGA